>NW_006159764.1:3836596-3837600 GCF_000334495.1 Tupaia belangeri chinensis
CACACACACACACACACACACACACACACAAATGCAGTATCTTTCTTATCCACTGCATCTGTGTGAAGGAAAAAGGACCAGGCTATTTATGGAAAAAAAAAAAGATATTGATATAAAAGGCTCTTGGATCATGTCTGGGGTGAACATGAAAGAAGGTTACATCATTGACAAGAGATGGTAAGGGAACATGTTTGGTGAAACTCATTTCTTAAATATACAGCTGATTCCTAATGCTGCATTTCTGTGCACTCAGTAAGATGTCTGGATTTTTACCAGGGGTAGAATGTGTTCTTAAGGATTTGATGAGGAAAAGTCTTATCTAAACTTGCTTAAATTCAGGTTGACAGAAACCTACACACTGAGGTAGGAAAAAAAGCTACTGAGCAAGAAATCAGCAAAGGCAACATATGTATTAATTCATTACAGATGGAATATGTGGGTCATTACCACGTGTTGGAGCAATATTTTTTAGACTCAGAAATTACTTGGTAAATATTTGTTGAATTTAATTACATGCATATCTTCCTAAATTGCTTTGATCTTGATTTGGAAAGTGAGATCTAATTCTCCACAAATTGGACAGGGAAACAACTCTGGCGTGATTAATACCACAACAACTAATGGTTTTTCAATGAGTCTCACTAAAAAGTACTTAATGAATTCTAGGTCAAACATAACACTAGTTTACAGAAGAAAGTCTTTAAATTCTGGATGGCTTCAAGGCTTCAGACCTTTTAGATACAGAAAATGTTACCTTTACCAGGAAGTCACCATATTTACAGCAGAACCAGGGGTAAGCTAAGGAATGCCTGGCTCACATTGAAGGAATTCAATGTGCTTATTAAGACATTCCAGCCTTTGTTCCATACATCTTTCATTGCAGCAATGACATTTTGGGAATTGACTCTTATTCTACACACTACTGTGACGTTATTAGTCTGTTCTTTCCTCTTGTCTGCATTTGGCTCAGATTTATAATGATTTAATACACATTGAGCCGATAA
>NW_006159764.1:3837983-3857038 GCF_000334495.1 Tupaia belangeri chinensis
TCTTTCTTTCTTTCTTTCTTTCTTTCTTTCTTTCTTTCTTTCTTTCTTTCTTTCTTTCTTTCTTTCTCAAGATCATCGAACAGTTTTATTTCTCTGTAAGCAGAGGCAGAATCTGAACTGGATTGTTCTGCCTTTGCCCAGGTACCCTGCAGATGCAAAATTGGCAGACCATGTGGTTGGAAGAAATTCTACCTGATCCGGGTTGTGGGAGAAGGGGCAGATGGAGCCAAGTCACAAGGGAGCTACAGCAAGCAGCCATTACCAGCTCCAGGAACTAGGGTCATGAGGTCACCTCCAACCAAGAGCTCCTGACACACACCTGGCAGCTTCAATAGCAGGAGGCTGCAGGGAGGAGAAGATGAAGAAGCAGCTGGAGCACAACAAGCTAGACTGAAGCCAGTGAGACCAACAGTGTGTTAAAGGGAAGACTCGAACTGCATTTGGGATGTGATGGATCAGGAGATGCAGGTGAAGTGTCTGGAGTCTACAAAACAGGGACTGGTGACTTGCATCACAAAAGTGGCAGCAAGAGAGTCAGAATTCAGGAACTCATGCTAGCCAAGAAGTGAGAGACCCATGAGCAGAAGGCTAAGGACCTGAAGCAAAAGCTGTCCCTGACAGAGCAGGGAGTACGATTGTGAAGAATATGAAGTATGAGCTGCTGTGGCTCCCCATCACGGAGAGGGAGCTGAGAAGCTGTGGGCAATGAATGCTTGCCTGTGGTAGGTAAGAGACACCTAATGCTGCTCAGTGAAGAACTGAATGATCTGCATAGGAGGCTGGGACAACAGAAGTTGCAGAAAGTTCCAGTTGACTTGGAGTTGGAGAAGGAAAGGAGTGGCTGCTGGCAGAGCTACAGAACCTGGAGAGACTGAGCTAGATCGGGAGCTTGAACATCAAGGCCAAGCAGTGGTGCAGTGGTAAATTGCAGACCCACATAGGGAAGGTCCTGGGTTCTTACCTTAGAACCTCCTGGAGTATGCCAGGCACCATATACGTCAGTGATCTGGGCTGACAGAGCTGAAGGTGGATTGCCTATCTCCCTGTCTTCCTCTTATGGAAAACATAAATAGGTAAATTAAAAAAGAAATTGACAACAAAAAATAATTGGTTCCAGGGCCAGCTAGTGGTGTTATGATTAAGGCAGTTGGATCTCACATGGCTGACTGCATGGTTTCAGTCCTGGACCTGAAGACTTATAAAACACACTGGGCCAATACAAATGCATGCCTCAAATCCCAAGAGGAGAAGGGAGGAGAAGAGATTACAGTGTGGCCATCCCCCTGAAGGGTGGTGCTTTCTTACTTTCCCTGTTTCTCTCTGGCAAGTACATGCACCCTATAACAAAAATTAAAATATTAATACTAATAATTGGTTCTACTCAGCACATACAGCACATTCATAAACAGAAATACACTCTAAAACATTTCTTCTCCTTCACACTTACCTTCAATTTAAAACAACAAAAAAACCAATGATCAGTGGTTTAGTTTTCTCCACCTTCTGCTTGGCAAGAGTGTCAAACTCATGATATAGCCCATAACCCATAATGTGAATCTGCCCATTAGAAAGGAGCATCTTTCTAGCAGTCCATTTATCTTCTCTTACTGTCATGTCCAGTGCAACGTGAGGCTTAGGAAGGTGGAAATCTTGTCAGGTAATGTTAGGATTCAGAGAAATATGAGTGAAAATAAGGCTTAATTTAGTAATTCAAAATAAAATTGTAGAAATTAGCCTAGATTGAGAACTGACAGGTGACTGAGAAGTTTTGCTACTTGAGTGAAGCTGGTTGAATGTGTCAGAGGATTCATTAATTGCTTTGGACTGACTTGTATCTCTCCAAAATTTATATGGTGAAGCCTGAACCTCCCATGTGATGGAAATAAAGATAGAGCGTGGGAGTGAGTGATTAACATTAAATGAGGTCTTAAGGTTAGAAGTGGTGATCCAATAGAAGTGATGTCCCCATAAAAGATCAAGAGATACCAGAGATTTATCTTTCTTTGCCATGTGAGGACTCAACAAGAAGTTGGCAGTCTGCAAGCCAGAAAGAGAATCCTCACCAGAAACTGAATTAGCTAGCACCCGATCATGGATTTCCCAGCCTTCGGAAATGGGAGGAAATGTATTTCTGTTAAGCCACTTAATTCCTGGTCTTATTTTGTTATGGCGGCTCAAGTGAACTGATAGACTATTAGGAGAAATTGAAGATCAGTATCCATGGAAATCAGATGAAATAACTGGAGACTGTAATGTATGCAGAAAGCAGTTGCAATTTGATTTGATTTTGCCAGAAGGTATTTCTCTGAACCAGAGCTGTTTTGGAAGAGATGGAGATATGCGATTTTGTTGTTACACAGCATCTTCATGCTGCCTGACTCTGGACACTGCCAAGTTGAAAAGGTTCTGTATGTCTTTGGACCAGGAAAATTTCTCAAATTATTTATTTTACCTTCATATTAGATAGAATCAGCTATTTTTTTTTAAAAAAAAGTATTTAAAAATTTAAGTAATAGCTTTTAGACCACAGGGGGATTTTTGTTACTATCAAATGCAAGCAAGTTAAATATGTTTGCTTCAGGCACTAAATTGGACACTGACACTATAGGGGTTAATAAACATAATTCCCATTATTTAGTCTCAACACTTCAAGGTTGAGAATAAATCTGGAAATAGAATTTCCTAAGAACTGAATGCGTCAGAGAAATGATCCTAACAATTAGTTAAACGAGGAAGGATGCGTACCCAAGAAATTCTAGGGAAGGTTTCCAACAGTGTTTTCTAAATGCTATAAATAATAGCATGGGAAATGGAACCAATCTTCATAAACACAGAGTAAAGTCAAAAACAAAGGCTAAATAATGATCAGCATGTTTAGTGTTAGGTGATAAAGACAGAATCAAAGAGGGATCAGAAAGCATTCTGAATTAAAATGAAAAACATGCTGCTTTCAATGTGGTAATCCCCAACATGCCCCTGGAGCCAGCATGGTGGATTATAGGATAGTTCAGCTATGGACTGTATTTCAGATATCATCAAATATTTAGAAATTTTCTATGTACTTGTTAAACACAAAATGTTCAGGCATTGTTAGCTGTGTGTAAAGCCCCATAAGGCATAAAATAGAGAGTCTACCCTTTGGGATGCATTTATTCAAGTTGAAGAGATTTAATACCCCACAATGGAAGTAAACACATTTTTCATGATTCAGACTCAGAAAAGATAAACCGTGAATACCTAATGAGTTATCCCGAAGACAGCTCCTAAATAGACCTTACTGAGTTTTGAGTCTAGGCCTATGGAGGGAATAAAACCACAAAACTGTTGGAGATGAAGTTGGAAATGAGGTTTTTTGATGAAGGAGAGAACAAAACGTTGCTTTTCTTTAGTGCTGAACTCTGTAGGACTAAAAAAAGAACCAAGATTTATGAAATGGAGCACTTCTACAAAAGTGGCAGGACCTTAAAAGAGATGGATGGGGCTACTCTGTGATAATATCCATGGTCTTGCAAGGTAGAAAAAGGTCAGTTGTAACGGAAATTGCCATGGGGCAAGAGAGCCCAGAATAGCCCACTGGCTACAACTGAAGAGTCAGGAATTAAAACCTACGTTAATAATTGGCTTATTTCACTTCAGTAACATTCTCTAGATTGATATATCTTGAATGGCAGAATTTGTTGATTTTAAGCATGAATAATATTTGGTTACATATAGGTATCACATTTTCTCCAACTATTCATTTCCCCTCTGGCTGTTTCTATATCATAGCCTTGAAAATAACATTGCAGTGAACATACAAGTGTAGGTATCTCTTTGAGTTGTTGGTTTCAACTTTTAGGAATATCTACCCAGAGGTAGGATTTCTGAACCATATGGTCGTTCCAACCTCAAGTTTTTTAAAGAATTATTTTTATTATTTTAACTTTATTTATTTATTTAAACTTGACCATACATGGGCAGATTGAGAGAGAGAGGGAGAATGAGAAAGCAAGGCATCAGGTCTGAGACTCAAACCATGGTCGGCATTATAGGAGTCCAGTGCCCTTAACCACCATGACACCTGCTGACCCCAGATGTTAACCAGTTTTAAATGTACCTGTTGGTCATTTCTACGTGTTCTTTGGAGAAACGTTTAATCAAAGTTTCACCCATTTTTTAATTGGATTACTTGTCATGGAAGGACAGATATTTCATGATACCACATAGCTAAGCTTTCCAAAATAGTCAAATTCATAGCAACAGAGAGTACAGGACCAGCAGTTGGAGTAATCACTATGTCGCTGGACTCCCATGAAGTTGACCATGGTTCGAGTCCCAGACCCGGTGGCTTGAACTCATCTCGGACAAGCGTGTGCATGCCCAAGATCCCAAGAGGAGAATGGAGGAGAAGGGATTGTGGCATGGCTATCCCCCTTGTGGGGTGATTTCTCACTTTCTGTCTCTGTCTCTGTCTTTCTGGTGAGTGCACACGCCCTATAACAAAAACCTTTCAAAAAAAAAAAAAAAAAAGAGAGAGAATAGATTGGTAGTTTCCAGGGAATGAGAAATAGAAAAGTGAGGAGTTTCTATTAAATGGGTATAAAGTTTCAGATACACATGATAATTAAGTTCAAAATAAGCCTTCTCAACTGAGATTCCATGGGAGAATTTTCTTAATGTCCTTGGTATACATTTTTTATAATAAATTCACTCATTCCTTATGCCTCAAGAATAATACTAGCTATGCACCTTCTGTAAGATAACTGAAAAAATAATGGTGCTTAGATTTCTCAGAACCATTGCTGAAGAAGGATATTGTAAAGTTCTAAATAAATGACATGTGTGGCATGTACCAAAGTCTATATATGCAGCATATTTGAGAATGAGGAGATAGTACCAGAGACTATATTAGGAACACTAATTGTTCAATTTGACACAGTACAACTGGTGAAAGACAGGCCAGGTTTTTAAAGTGGATTAAAAAAATTGGCTACAATCTTTAAGTTAATTAAGAATATGTAAGTTTTTTTATTAGGATGTTAGAAAGTTTATCTAAAAAATATGGTTCCAATTCTCTGTAACTACTACTTTTTTTTTTTCCTTTTAGAAGACTTCACCATGCCTTCTCACAAATTCTGCCACAAATTAATCGATTACAAGAAACTTCTAACTTTGGAAAAATAACATGCCTTTCTCAATAAGATATTGCAGGGCTGAAGCCAATAGACACCACTGAGGGTACTGTGCTCTAGTTCTTTGAATCCAAAATAACTTATACAGACTCCTCGAGATACCTACTACACTAATTTCTTATGTGTTGCTCAGTGAGTTCAAGCAGGTGACATATTTGTCAAGGAATACAACTGGTAACTTGGACTGATTTCATCTGTGCTGATGCCTTGTGTACAGTTTAATTGTGGGGGAATGGCACAGACCTTACAAGTGATGGTCCTTCTCTACTTCTCTCAGAACAAAGAAAGAATGGCATCAAAGTTCAACTTGGGGGAGACTCCTTTGATCAAGGACAACTATTTGATGAAGGACTAAAGAAAAGCTAACTACAGATCGCAACAATTATGTTGCATTAGGGATGGGGGGCTGAGACTACAAAATTTTAAGATAATAATGCTTTTCCATGAGAAATTGATAATCAAGTTAAGGACACAAAATACATGCATAAGCCAATTAATGAATAAGATGTCTTATGCTGTAACCATTCACATAGTTAATAACCACTTCACAGCAAAAGTTTAATTCCTTTGAAAACAGAAATAATTCATAGGACCAGCAGGTGGCATAATGGTCATGTCACTGGACTCCCACCGCTTTTCAAGTCCCGGACCCAACAGTTTCAAACTCACACCAGGCACGTGTGCGTGTGTGCCCAAAATCCTGAGAGGAGAATGGATTGTGGTGCAGTCATCCCCCCATAGTGGGGAGGATTTCTTGCTTTCTGTGTCTCTGTCTCTCCAGCAAGCACATGCACCCTATAGCAAAACAAAAAAAGAAATCATTTAGAATGTACTTGCATGGTCTAAAACAGTCTACGGTGTTCTCATTCCCTCTTTTTTCCTCTGGAACTCAGGAAACGAAACAACTCTAGTCTAGGTGGCATGGCTAAATGATGTCAAAGGATGTAAATACTTTTTTGTTGAAGAAAACATATTTCTCTTTTTTTATTTTTCTTTTTGTTTCTAGAAGTTGTTTTTCATTGCTGATCAAGGATCATGGTTATTGCTAGTTCTCATCTAATTTGATAAAAAAATTCTTATGAGTAGGAAAACACATTGTATTCTCTATTTCTTTTGTTATTTGAATTCATCTTTATTAGGTTAGGTATGGTGCTGGAAATTTGCAAGTTTCTCATATACTGCAAGAATCCTGAAGGTCAGAGCACCAATATATTTTGGTTGGCATTAAATGTCACAATATCCCAGCACAGTGGGACTTCCCATTTGGATATTAACTCCTTGTCTGCAGGCAGTACCGATGGTGAATTTGCTCACAAACAATCTAACAGTGTAATTAAAATATATTTAGGAAGTTTGAAACCAAATTAAGCAGTGAGTATAGAAAAACTTTTTAATTTGAACTATTTTAAATGAATGAATGAAAATTTCTCTATCCCAGATAAAATGGAACTTGAAGTTAAATAGAAAATTTGGTACACAACTGATAATGCTTTGTGGTAAACTAATTGCTAATTAAATACATATATGTGTTCCCAAAGCGAAATGAGTGAATGAATTTAAAGCAATTAATTCAAAACAAAGATAATTTCAGATAAAGATGACTTACTTTAAATAGCCATTCACTATTTCATTGACACTGATAAAATTTTTAGCAATTCCATTGTTCTATAGTTTTAATCTGGAACCCTGGAGTGCTGTATAAATTGTCAGGACCAAGTTAATACTTGTTTGGTTGAAAGCCAAGAACCAGATTAAAGGAGACAGGAGAGACTCAGCTCAAATCGTCCTGTTGCCAGATGAAGCACTCTGTTCTCTCCTCAGAGGTTCTGAACATGAATAGATAGAAAGCACTGGCAGGGACCTTGGAAAATTATACCAGCATGATCATCCTCGATGGAGGCCTCCAGGTGATTGTCATCATGAGCCTCTTGAAACCTGCAGATGAGCTTTGATAAGGAATAGCATTGTCTCTTCATTCATTTTATCTCCACTAAGTCCATCCTAAGAAACAGATGGAAATCTGAGCTTCCAAGATAATTTCTGTAAGAATACCTCCTAAAATAAGAGGAGATGATTTTTCATTTCAGATCCTACAATACTGTATTTCTAGTGAAATTCTACCCTGGGTGAAAGTTGCATCAGTCTTCTAATTTAAATATATACCTTTACTACTACAGGCCAGCTAAGTCCAGATGCTGCTTCTCACAGTCAGTGACATGAGAGGCAGAGGCTGGAGAAGGAGGGGGTTATTTTCGTAACCAGTTATAGGAGGACAGTCAGCAAGTGCCATTCAACTCTCTTGAAAGGCTCAGCGTGTTCTCAGTTTTTATAGGTATAAGATATAAACGTGTGCAAATTAAACCCCCTACAGTCAATTAGAGTCAATTGCTTTCCCCCTAATAATTATCCTGATTCTTTCAAATACCCACTCCTTGTGCAAATTAAACCCCCTACAGTCAATCAGAGTCAATTGCTTTCCCCCTAATAATTATTCTGATTCTTTCAAATACCCACTCCCGGTTTTTCATCTGACCGTTCATCAAACAGATTTTCCTCTGACTCGGCACTTGGTTAGAGGCCTTTCTTAATTTTGAAATGGCTTAAGTCTTGCTAACTCTTAAACTAGCCTGATTTATCACTTCCTCTTAAAGTACAAACTCATAAATCTTATTAGAAAAGTAAGTATTCAGGCTAGCCAGTATTCTATATGAAAGTCTGGCAGGCTTCAGGGATGATTATCTATTCACCCTGGTTATTTTCTTAGTGATTTGGTAAATACATAAGTTAAGAATAACATATAGTTTATAGCTTTAATTACTTTCTCATTATTTGACCTAGTGAACATTTATAGTTTAAATTGCATGAGTTTCTTACAGATTGCTTGACACTGATCCATGGACAAAATTTATGCCTAAACATTGTTAAATCAAAAGAAGAAGTGATATATTAGTGGTTTATAAAATCCTCCTTTAAAAATACACATTACTTTGGTTTTAAAGTTCAGGTATAATAGAATGAATATAGATAAGTATAGACAACAAATTTTCCTCTACATGTGAATGATGTGGCTTTTGAACAATGATAACAAAGGCAGGCTCCATGACCTAATGGATAGTCAGCTAGATCTCACATGATTGACTGCAAAGTTGAAGTCCAGGACCCAGCAGCTTAAGAAGCACACTGGGTGCATATGTGTGAAAGGGAGTTAAAATTCCAGAAAGGAGACAAGGATGGAGGAGAAGGGATTGTAGTATGTCCATTCCCCAAGGGACAGGGTGCAGGGAATACTTTCTCCTGTCTCTTCTCTCTTTGTCTCTTTCTAATGAGTGCACACTTCCTCTAGCAACAATTAAAATAAAACAACACCAAAAAAAGAAAAACAGGAGCAAAAAGATCAACAATAAAGTTAGCTTATTTTACCTCATTGTAGCAAGAGATAAAATCTTGACAGGGTGTTTTGTGAAGTTTTTCTTCCTCCAAAGTCTGGACTGAACTGAGATACAGGGAGTTGGGGGAAAAAAAAACATGAGGCACTGATGCCGTTTTGTTTATTGAATTAGTTCAGGGGGAGCTCACCGAGCATGTAGTAGCTCTCACAGAGTGCTTCCTCCCTCTTGGAGCTCACAGCATGTGGAGCTGAGCTGAGCAGAGCAAGGCTGTGTGCAGCCAAGGCCCTCAGGACTGAGCTAGCTGAACCAAGGTCGAGCTGAGCAGGGCTAGCAAGCTAGCTGAGCAAGGCTGTGGACAATAGTGGCTCATTGCCGGACAGACCATCACAAACACACATGCACGTTACATGCAAATGGTATAAAACAGCAAAGTCATAATTGCACAACAAGTATGCAACTGATTTACAACTAATAACATAAGTTATTTATCCTATGGCCTTCAAACATGATAAGATAGAAAGTGAGGGACCCAGAATAAATCATCCTGACTTCGTTTTTCCTACACAAGGACAGCACACAAATAAAAACAAGTAAAATTTTCACTCTAAACTAAGAACTAAAAGACAAATAGTCATTTAATTGACTTGTAACTAACAAGAGTAGCAAATCAAATTATTTCATTATTTGTAGGTATAGTTTGCAAATGTTATCTTGGCAACTTGGTAAAATTATGTGCCTCTAAATTCTTATTTGAGAGATATTTTATTAAGGTAATTCATATCGCCACTTATAACCCCAATGTATATAGAGTTTAATTACTATTGAAAGATTTATTCCAAGTAATAATATAATACAACTATTCCCTGAAAGATAAAGTCATGCATTCCTCGAAACATTCCCTGCCCACATCTCAGTGTGCCTCTCCACCATGTGTGTTTTAAAACCTTTAATTCATTGTACAATGATGTCTGCAGAGTTTATGTCTTTAAGCTATACTAAAATGTGTTGTAAGAAACTATATATATTTTAGGGTAATTAGTGATTGCTGGCAGTGTAATATATCATATGTCTTCTTTTCACAAACTATAGGAATTGATTCTCTAGATGCACACTACCAGAAAGAGTTGTAACTATTTTATGTTAATCATATATGCACTAAAAATCAAAAAACTGATTGTGTTTACCTCTTCATTTTATGCATGACTTAGCCACTTTGAGATGAATGCATGACTTAGCCACTTTGAAAGAATATAGAACTTTATGGTATAAATTTTTTCCGTTAACTTTATTTTAAGCTGCATTAGTTTTTTTTTTTTTTCAATCACATGGAATTGCATTTTATATCCCAGCTATCTCATATTCTGTGAACTTAATCACAATGTATGTTTTAACATCTAATGGCTTTAACAACATAAAATTGATGTACAATTAGAAGTTTATAGTTAAAATATACAGTTTTATAGTTTTTGATTTATGTATACAGCTGTGAAACTATGATCATATCTGAGATAGCAAACCTACACATTATCCGCAAAACTTCCTTTTGTGCATTTGTAATCATGGCTCCTATCCTAACACAATCCCCCCAAATTTTTCATCTATCACTTATCTACATTCTGCTATTTTGCAATTGTTAAGGATTTTGTATAAATAAAATCTCAAAGTATATATTGTATTTCATATTGCATCTTTTCCTTGGCATGGTTATTTTGAGAGTCATTTTTGTTACATATACCAAAGCTGCTTTATTTTATTACTAAAGAGTATTATTTCATATAAACATTCCACAATTTTTATTTAGTTCGTTTTTAGTTTTTTTCTTTAGGGCATGTGCACTAGCCAGAGAGAGAGGGAGAGAGTGAGGGTGGAGAGTAGGAAATCACCCTCAACGGGAGGTGGCCACACCACAATCTCTTCTCCTCCATTCTCCTCTCAGATTTTGGGCATGCATGCATGTGCACCCAGTGAAGTTAGCTCTACACTAAATGTTGTTCTAGAGCTGTCTATCAAAGTTCAAAAGCAAGACCTGAAAGGCTAAAACATTTTCCAAGTAATTGAACTTTCCTAACAATAAAACAAAAGAATATTTATAGAAGTATAAGCATATTTAACTCCTAATTAGAGAAAATAAAGAATGTCTGTCACCTAATCAAAAATTACCAATTTTTTTAACCAGGTAAGTAATAGCTGTATTTAGGAGAAATACAGATCAATTGACATCATGCAAGAAAGTATACAAATTACAGAATTAGTACAGAAAGGCTTTAATCATTATTGTAATTCAGAAAGCTACCCCCTTTTTAGTAAGAATATTCAAGATCTGTTTTCTGAACAAATTTTAAAAGAATGTAACACATTATTTATTATAGTTGCTATTCTTTAAATCATGTCTACAAAGTATAACTGAAAGTTTGTACACTTTGACAAGTAGCTCTTCATTTTTCCTACCTTCCAGTACCTAATCACCATTCTACCCTCCCTTTCTCTGACTTCAAATTTTTTAAAGATGCCACGTAAAATTTAGATCACGTGGTATTTGTCTTTCTGCCTGTGGGGTATTTTACATAATCATGCAGGTTCATCTATCAGCAGCATGGAACAGTTTCCTTTGTTCCACATCTTCACCAACACTCATCGTCTTATTTCTTTTGGAGAGGTTTTCGCCATAGGGCACTCCCGCTCGCCAGACAGACAGAGACATAGAGACAGAAAGCGAGAAATCACCCCCCCAGGGGGGATGGTCACACCGCAATCCCTTCTCCTCCATTCTCCTCTCAGGATCTTGGACACACACGCACACACACCTGGCGTGAGTTGTAAGCCACCGGGTCCGGGATGCAAACCGTGGTCAACTACGTGGGAGTCCAGCGACATAGCCATTATGCTAACTGCTGGTTCCCAACACTCATTGTCTTTTGACTTGAGAAGAGTCACCCTAAAAAAACATGTGGTGATATCTCATGGTTCTGACTTGAGTTTCATAATAGTGATATTTAGTACCTATCCATATACCTGTTGGCCATTTATTTGTATGTCTTTGAAAAAAATGTATATTTGGATACTTTGCCTATTGATACCTGTTGGCCATTGATTTGTATGTCTTTGAAAAAAAAATGTATATTTGGATACTTTGCCTATTTTTAAGACTGAGGGTTTTTTTGTTTTTGCTATTGAGTCATATAAATTTCATACACACACACCCACACACACACACACACACACATATATACACACATACAATATGTGTGTATATACATAAATCCCTTATTGGATATACAGTGTTTAAGTCTATTTGGACTGCTATAACAAAATGCCATAAACTGAGTGGCTTGTAAATGATAGAAATTTATTTCGTATAGTACTAGAGATTGTGAAGTCCAAGATCAAAGCACTAGCAGATGCAAACATTTTTCTCCCTTTTAAACTATCTTTTCTCCCATGTGTATTCTTGATTTTATCAAAGATTAGTTGTGAATTTATTTCTAGGGTCAATTTTTTATTCCATTGGTCAGTGTGATTATTAAATCTCTGTAAATAATCATGACTTACTAAACAGGAAATGTGAGCCTCGTGGGCATGAGTTTCCTCTATAGGATGATGAAAATGTTGTAAAATTGGAATAGGGTAATGGTTATGTAATTCTACAAATGTACTAAAAATATTGAATTCTACAATTGAAAAGATGAGTTTTGTGCTATTATATCACAATTAAATAGATCATTTATTGGGGCTTGCCAAGTAGCCTGCTGGTTAAGGTAAAGGTGACTGGTTCCCCCAGAGCTGATAACAATGACGTGTATTCTTTAACACTTGCACATCTGTTTTTAAACAGTCTGTTCAATAAGTGTTGGGAAAACTGGATATCCATGTGCAAAACATTGAAATTGCACCCTTATTTTACAAAGTATACAACATTCAATGAAAAATGGATTAGAATTTTAAATGTTTAAATGACTTAAAACATAAACTTCCTTCAAGAAAACATAAATGAAAATTTCTTTGACATTGGTATTGGTGATGATTTTTTTGGACACGTCATTACGAGCACAGGAAGAAAAGCAAAAATAGACAAATGAGATTCCATCAAACTAAAACATTTCTGCACAGTAGAACAATTTTAAAAAGTCAAGTTAACCTTAGAAAGGGAGAAAAATGTTTGTACTTCATATGCTATGATTTGATTGTGTATCCCACAAATTCCCATATTGAAACCTCATCCATACTGTGATATTATTAAGAGGTGAGGCCTTTTTCAGGTAATTAGGTCATGAAAGCTAGGTGTCCTTACAAAAAAGGCTCCAGACAATCCCTTTGCCCTTTCTGCCATTTGAGGACAGAGAAGAAGAAAGCAGAAAACGGGGCCTCACTCGATACCGAATCTGCTGGTACTTTGTATAAGTATACTTAGGAACCTTTTGGGTTATAATTTAAAAGATCTAAAATAGACATAACCTATTTAAGTTGAAATATAACTAGTGAAAGTAAATAGAATAAAACTTAATTTCTTACTTCTTAATTATTTGAAAAGAAAAGAAAAATAATCTCCAAAGTGTACTACATTAAAGCCATGGAGAATTTCTGATTTCTGCTTCACAGGAAAAGATTCAGGGTCAGCTGGTGTCATAGTGGTTAAAGTGGCTGGATCCCACATGGCCAAAAATCCAGTTTGTCCCAGATCTAACTCACTGGAAAACACAGTGAGCGAGTGTGCATGTCTGCACAAAATCTCAGGAGAAGAATGGAGTATGGCCATCCCCACTGTGAGAGTACTTTCTCATTCTCCCTTTCTCTTTCTTTCTCTTGAGCTAGCACACACTCTCTACAGGAAAAATTTTAGAACATAATAATCGGACGATTTATTTTTTTAATGTATGCTGTGAGATGCACACATTCACCAGACAGAGATGGGGAGAGGTGGGAGGGGCAAGACTAAAAGGGAGAGTAAGAAATCCCCCCCCCATAAGGGTTGGTCACAGGGCTGTGCCTTCTCCATTCTTCTCTTGGGATTTGGGGCACACATGCTCAGTATGTTTTTCAGGCCACTGACTTAGACTCAACAGCAAAGTTGGCCGTGTGGGATACAGCCAAAACTCCTTTTATTAGAGAATTAAGATTGTCTATATACTACTTTGTATAATTTCTACTATCAATCATTCTCCACCTTTTCTTACAGAGGTTTTTTAGGTCTTCGTTTTTGGTAATGTTTTGATAAAGGCACAAAATTAGGTAAACATTCCTGTCTGTCACAATTAATGGCATTAAAACTGTAGAGTCCTTAAACTCTTAAAACGGTAGAAAGAAAAAGGTATACACAACTGCAACTAGACTCTGTAAATTTTAAATATTTAAGAATATATATTTTATCTCTACCTGGAACTTGTATGAAGTACTTCAATTGAGAAACATTATTTTGTTCTTATTTTCATTCAGTATGTATCTGTGTTAGAATTGTAAACACTGAATTATGACCTATGAACATGTATAGTCAATAACTATACAGATTTCTAACTATTTACAAAGATCTTAAGAACAAATTTTCAGGACCGGCAGTTAGCATAATGGTTATGTTGCTGGACTCCCATGTAGTTGACCGCGGTTCGAGTCTTGGACCCAGTGACTTAAAATCACACCAGGTGCGTGTGCGTGCGTGCCCAAGATCCTGAGAGGAGATTGGAGGAGAAGGGATTGCAGCGTGGCCATCCGCACTGTGGGGGTGATTTCTTGCTTTCTGTTTCTCTGTTTCTCTCTATCTTTCTGGTGAGTGCATGCGCTCTGTAGCAAAAACTTCTTCTTCTTCTTCAAAAAAAAGAATTTGCTATTTTACTTCAAATAATTATTTGTTGAACTGTAGTATTTGTATTTATCAAGAAATTTAATAAATTTTTTATAATTTTAAAAAGGACAAAAATAAAGAAAAAATGAACATTAATCACAGTTTGAAGAATAAACAAATACATATAAAATTACTAATAGTAGACTGTATATTATGGTTCTGAAAAATGCTAACCTTTCAGTGATTTTAGCCTGGTTGCAAGACATTTTAAAAATTGCTTTTTCCATTGTTATATTGTCCAAGAACTTACTAATATAGCAGACCTCCTGACCAATAAAAAACTCCAAGTTAACTTGACAATTGCACATCACCTCCTCACTGCAAAACTTCTTCCTGAGTTTGCTTTTTCTGAAAATAGCAACCACAGAAACAGGAAGTCTTGCTGTCTTTATTCTTTTCTTTACTTTCAAGCCTTCTCTGACAATTAATTGACAAATCCTAGTGATTTTATTCCTTCTACTCACTTGTCATGGATATCAAAAGATTCCATTCTAACAATTCTCAGTATGAAATATGACCGGTGACATATTCACAAAGCTCTATTTTTTTTTTTTAGAGGTTTTTGCTATAGGGCGCATGCGCTCGCCAGACAGAGAGAGACAGAGAGACAGAAAGCAAGAAATCACACCCCAGGGGGGATGGCCACGCCGCAATCCCTTCTCCTCCATTCTCCTCTCAGGATCTTGGGCACGCACTCACACAGGTCCGGTGTGAGTTTTAAGCCACCGGGTCCAGGACACAAACCACCGTCGACTACGTGGGAGTCCAACAACATAGCCATTACCCTAACTGCTGGTCCCCACAAAGCTGTATTTTAATAGCAGAAATATTGAGTGATGCTTCTACATTAACATGAGTCTTGTAGTTAGATCTTCCCACAGTGTGGCACTGACCTATGTTTTTGGTTTTAATTTCCACCTTTTCCTTAGAAGAACCAAACATCCAGATAAATACATACATGAAGGCACATGTACACACGCCCACATGAGCACATACAGAGCTGTCCCCTCACATATTTTTGGTAGTGCTGATGTATATTCACCAGATATGCTCTACAAAATTCCTACTGCAAATATAAGGGGACTTCAGAATGTGGAATAATGGAATTAAAATACAAGTGTGTTTTGGCATAAAAGATTTTGAAATCCATGTATAGATTTAATTTTGTTCTAGGATACACACTTTCCATGAACTCTTTGAAGACCCCCCCCCCAGGGGCAATTTGTTTAAATATAGTTTGAAATACTGATTGTTATCAAGTGTTTATTTCTGTATCCATTTTTGGTATGACCCTGTATATTCATATTATAAATGTTGCTCCAGGCCACATCTATTTTTTTTCTTTTTTTTTTTGGAGAGGTTTTTTTTGCTATAGGGTGTGTGCGCTCGCCAGACAGACAGAGAGAGACAGAGAGACAGAAAGCGAGAAATCATTCCCCAGGGGGGATGGTCATGCCGCAATCCCTTCTCCTCCATTCTCCTCTCGGGATCTTGGGCATGCACACACACACACCCGGCGGGTTTTAAGCCAACGCACCGGGTCCAGGATGCGAACCGCGGTCGACTACATGGGAGTCCAGCAACATAGCCATTACGCTAACTGCTGGTTCCCACTTTTTTTTTTTTTTTTTTTTAAGTGAGAGCCTTGCTATAGGGTGCATGTACTCTCCAGAGAGACAGAGAGAGAGAAAGCAGGAAATCATCCCCCAGAGAAGATGTCCATGCTGCAATCCCTTCTCTATTCTCCTCTTGGGATTTTGGGCACACATGCACATGTACACACATCCAGTGTCAGTTTCAAGCCCCTGGATCCAGGACCCAAGCCAGGGTCAGTCATATGGGAGTACAACACCTTAACCACTTTGCCACCTGCTGGCCCTCAGGCCACAGATTGACTAGATAAAAAGATAATGAAAAAGATATAGAAACATTTTCACTGAGAGAATAAAATCTACCTCCTCTCAGTCCCATCTTTTTTCCTCACTTGTCACATACCACTAAGTCATGATCAGAGATACTAGCAAAATTCTGAACAAGTCCCATGTTCTTTAAATCCTACAACATACTGATGTTCTAGAACCAAGAAAGCAAAGTACCCTTTGTTACAAAATCTTTTTAAAAAAACTTTTTCACTTAACATTGTAACAAAAAATGTGCCCTTATTTTTAAAATGTCTTATAAAAACAAGTTAAATACTTTTGCACTAATTAACCTGCATGTTTCAAAATTATTTTTACTTAATAATATAGCCAAAAAGTTTTCTTGTGTTAAAATGTTTTCATAAGTATGTTTATAATGGTTTTAATAATCCATCTTACCTAAATAACCTGTATTGATGGAAATGCAGAATGTTTTTAAAGCTTCACTATAATAAATACTCTGAACACTATCATCAAGCATAATGTTTATCTCATTATGTAGGAAGCTAGAAGTGAAACTAATGAATAAAGAAATGTAAATAATTTCAAATACAGAGCAATCTGCCAGAGTGTTCTTCTAAGTAACCTACTGGCTTGAGAAATAACTGCTCTCATTCTGGAAAATTCGTATCAGTCATGCTGTCATACCATTCTAACATAATTATCTGAGGATTTTCTCTGTCTTCTTCCAAGGTAACAGACAAGCATCTTCCTCAAATAAATTCCTTGAAAATCATTCACCCTGCCAGAGGCTATTACAAAGAAGCTAAAAGAGAGGCTGATCCAGGAGACAAAACTGTATTTTGAGGCCCTTATCGATTTCACCAATGATACTCTTCAAAACATCCAAATCTGGATTGTAGTATATTGAAAACAAAAGTCCACGTTTCTGAATAGTTGTACAGGTTTTCAGGCATTGTCATATTATATTTAGCATTTATGTTCATCAAAATAGCTCCAGTGGGACCAGCAGATGACTGGAATCCCATGTTGTCAAACTCAGTTTGAGTCCCAGACCTGGCAACTGAAAACTCATGCTGGGCACATGTGTGTGCATGCCCAAGATCCCAAGAGGAGAATGGAGGAGAAGGTATTGTGGTGTGGCCAGCCCCTGGTGGATGAGCTCTCACTTTCTGTCTCTCTGTCTCTGTCTCTCCAGTGAGTGTGCTTACCATACAGCAAAAATCTCTCTCTCAATAAAACACTAGTGTGGATGCCAGCAGATGGAGTGGAGGTTAAGGTGCTGGATCCTCACATGCCAGCTGCACTGTTCAAGTCCCAGGTCCAGTGGTGTGAGGATCACTCTGGGCTGTGTGTGTGCTTGCCCAGAATCTTAGGAGGAGATTAGAGGAGAAGAAATTGCAGTGTGGTTGTACCCTGGGGGAAGGGGGAGGGTATATTTCTCACTTATTTCTTACTTTCCCTCTCTCTGACTCTGCCTCTGTCTGGCGAGTGCATGCACCTATAGCAAAATAAAAACAAAACAAAACAAAACAAAATGTAGTCACATAGCAGTAAATGTATAGCTCTGACTTTAAAATACAAACAAAAGAAATAATTCCTTCAGTAGCTAAAAATTATAACAATACTGTCCAATACAAATTGCACTGCTACAATGTACAGTAACTGTGATAGCACAAAAGCAATAAAAATTGTTCTATTAATATTGAGTATCAGAAGCTCACATAAAAATAAAGTCTGGCAGTCAAGATGCAATGAATCAGGATTATTTTCAAGTGATCATCTGAAATTTAGGAGGCAAACTATTATGGATTATTCTGTTTGGAGCCAGGAATTATCAAGTTATAGATGATAGCCAAAACTCAAGACAGAAAGTAGTGGAATAAAGCAAAATGCACAGTTAGTTCCAAAGAAGCTGGCAACAAATAAGAGCCCAGAAAATAACACCATTTTAAAATGATCAGCAATATAATAGAACAATGAAGACCAAAGATGTATCTTGGAGTGAGAAAGAAAACCAAGATAGTACAGTGGAGAGAGTTGGTTATCTACACAGAATTTATTTCTCCTTTCTAGGGCCTTCTGTCCTAACAATCATTTCTTCCCTATTCAGCCCTGTGTGTCAGGGGAATCTATCCCAAGCACCATCCTCAGAACTGAGTCTTGATTCTCACAGTTATTCCCTTCCTTCACTTTGCAAAAGAATAACCTGGAAATTAGCAAAATGGCAATAATAAATAAATAAAATAGTAGTGCCCAGGGTCTACCCAAAGATCACATTTTAATTAGTAAGTAGGAATACAGGATGTGGTGAATTTTAATCCCTTCTCTCCTGGGAGCTCTTAAAAAGATAGCATTTTGAGATTTAGTACTGATCAAAGCAACAGAACCTCTGAACTTGAGAATGGAATACAGATTTGTTTTCCCAACTCTCCGGATTAATCTGCCATACACAAAGAGTTGAGTAAAAGTTTTGAAAAACGGACTGGGCTGGACCGAGGTGTATATCATGCTGGGTAAAGTCTCTTCACAATCTAAATGATGTATTGATTTAATGTATGAATAATAATAAAAAATGTATAAATAAAAAATTAAAATAAAAATAAATTAATTAATTAAAAAATAGAATTCTATCTCCCAGTTTAAGGTCAGTTTAGAAAAGGACATATGATCCAAATTAGCTAAAAAGCTACAAAGGAAAATTGTTGGTAGTTGGAGGAAAAGAAAAATTCTGTCTCAGAATAAATACCATTTAGTGTCAGTCTGTCTGATACAGTAGTCA
>NW_006159764.1:3857141-3866075 GCF_000334495.1 Tupaia belangeri chinensis
ATGTAATCTATTGGCAAACAAATATATTTGAAATAATTTTGAAATGCTGATTCTTTTTTTCCAATTGTATAGTTTATAAAATACGCATTAAGATAAATGCATATTTAACATGAAAAAGAGACTTTTAAAATATTGATAACTTTTTTATATAGATTACATGCTAGAACAAAACTATATGTCAGGTTAAATAAAATATATTGTTAAAATGAATATCATTTAAGTCTATTTACTTTTTTAAAGGTTTTTTTTTATTTATTATGAGCTAGAGAGATAAAGACAGAAAAGGATAGCACCCCCTAAAATACTGGCTCATGGGTTTGAACGTGCTCAGTGTAGTTGGGATGGTCTGCAGACACTAACACGGAACTTTCCTTCATGGGTCAGCCTCTCAGAGTGTCATGTTTTACTGCTGCACCGCCTTCCAGCCCCACTATTCACTTGTTTAGATGTGGTGTCTAGAAAAACCTAAATCCTGTTGGACTTGGATTACATTTTTCCCACACAGCACTGGCTAGATATGTGACTGTAAACCATGCAACTGCCATAGTCATTCTGCTACCAGCATGAGGACAAAACCACAGAGTATGGAAAGGCCAAGCTGAGGACGAAGATACCGAAGGAGAATGCTGGCGGAAACCTGGTACTTTGCCAGGTCAGTCATTTTCATTTACTTCTCTCTTCTTTCTGTATTAGTTATGCATTGCTACTTAGCCAGTTACCCCAAAACTCCATGGTGTGAAACTGTGAGTATTCATTATCTTATAGTTTCTGTGAAGCAGTGTAAGGGTCCAGAGATCGGTCTAACTGATGGAGACGCAGAAAAGACAACGACAGTGCAACTGCAAAAGAGGCTTTTATTCTTTTTCCAGCTAGCTGGGGTCCGAGTTTCTGCCCGTCGAAGCAGGCCTTCACAAGGACCCCATACCTAAGATAAAGGGATTTTTTTATAATTCAGGATTTTCCATAGAATGTAACACACACAAAGGAGGGGGGCTATGAGAAGTGAGGGTCCAGCTGTCACCACCCGCTCAAGTCTAGATAAGGGCTCTCAGCTAAGGGTCTGGATGACCTTGCCTTGGAGGTGCTGGGCCCTCCCGTTTTGTGCTTTTCTGAGAGTTCCCAAACTCCTGGTTTCTGTCCTTGAGGCCCTAACAAAATGGGCTCCGTCCTTGAAGACTTAACAGGGTAGCAATTAAGCTAACTCGGCCCAGCATTCCCTAACATGGCGGTGATTACGCTAACTTGGCCTAACAGCAGAAATCTAGATGTGTCCTTAGCTAAGAACTTCCAACAGTCACTCTGGGATTCTTACAAGGCTGTGATTTCATTGAGTGGCTTGACTAGGTGGGATCTACTTCCATGCTCATTCATAAGGATGCTTTCAGGATCAGTTCTTCATAGGCTGTTGGTCAAAAGCCTCAGTTTTACACTATCTGTTGGTGAGTCCTCTGTCAGTTTCTAGCTCTAAGAGTCACTCCATAGGACAGCTTGCAACATATGAGCTGTTTTCCTCAGAACAACCAAGCAAGAGAGCAAGAGAAAAACTCAAGACAGAAGCCACCATAGCCACCGTGTCTTTCTGACGTAATCTCTGAAGTGGCAACACATACTTTACCGTATTCACTTCACTAGATCTCGTCCATACTTAAGGGGAGTGTTACGTAGAGATAGGAATATTAGAAAGCAAGAATTATCAGAACAATCTTAGACGTTGTTTACAGTAATTTTTATGCACCTTGTCTCCTCCCCTGGAGTTGGAAAAATAATATTTACAGGTAAGTTTTTATACTTATACCTGAATTATTAATTAAAAAATAGAATTCTATCTCCCAGTTTAAGGTCAGTTTAGAAAAGGACATATGATCCAAATTAGCTAAAAAGCTACAAAGGAAAATTGTTGGTAGTTGGAGGAAAAGAAAAATTCTGTCTCAGAATAAATACCCTCTAGTGTCTGTCTGTCTGATACAGTAGTCACTGGCTGCAATTGATTGTTAGGTACTTAAAATGTGGATACTACAACTAAAAAGTAGAATTTTTAATTTTAATTTTAATTATAATTTAAATTTAAAAACTGATACCCAGTTTCACTATTGGCAAACAAATATATTTGAAATAATTTTGAAATGCTGATTCTTTTTTTCCAATTGTATAGTTTATAAAATACGCATTAAGATAAATGCATATTTAACATGAAAAAGAGACTTTTAAAATATTTATAACTTTTTTATATAGATTACATGCTAGAACAAAACTATATGTCAGGTTAAATAAAATATATTGTTAAAATGAATATCATTTAAGTTTATTTACTTTTTTAAAGTTTTTTTTTTATTTATTATGAGCTAGAGAGACAAAGACAGAGAAGGATAGCACCCCCCTAAAATGCTGGCTCATGAGTTTGAACGTGCTCAGTGTAGTTGGGATGGTCTGCAGACACTAACACGGAACTTTCCTTCATGGGTCAGCCTCTCAGAGTGTCATGTTTTACTGCTGCACCGCCTTCCAGCCCCACTATTCACTTGTTTAGATGTGGTGTCTAGAAAAACCTAAATCCTGTTGGACTTGGATTACATTTTTCCCACACAGCACTGGCTAGATATGTGACTGTAAACCATGCAACTGCCATAGTCATTCTGCTACCAGCATGAGGACAAAACCACAGAGTATGGAAAGGCCAAGCTGAGGACGAAGATACCGAACGAGAATGCTGGCGGAAACCTGGTACTTTGCCAGGTCAGTCATTTTCATTTACTTCTCTCTTCTTTCTGTATTAGTTATGCATTGCTACTTAGCCAGTTACCCCAAAACTCCATGGTGTGAAACTGTGAGTATTCATTATCTTATAGTTTCTGTGAAGCAGTGTAAGGGTCCAGAGATCGGTCTAACTGATGGAGACGCAGAAAAGACAACGACAGTGCAACTGCAAAAGAGGCTTTTATTCTTTTTCCAGCTAGCTGGGGTCCGAGTTTCTGCCTGTCGCAGCAGGCCTTCACAGGGACCCCATACCTAAGATAAAGGGATTTTTTATAATTCAGGATTTTCCATAGAATGTAACACACACAAAGGAGGGGGGCTATGAGAAGTGAGGGTCCAGCTGTCACCACCCGCTCAAGTCTAGATAAGGGCTCTCAGCTAAGGGTCTGGATGGCCTTGCCTCGGAGGTGCTGGGCCCTCCGTTTTCTGCTTTTCTGAGAGTTCCCAAACTCCTGGTTTCTGTCCTTGAGGCCCTAACAAAATGGGCTCCGTCCTTGAAGACTTAACAGGGTAGCAATTAAGCTAACTCGGCCCAGCATTCCCTAACATGGCGGTGATTACGCTAACTTGGCCTAACAGCAGAAATCTAGATGTGTCCTTAGCTAAGAACTTCCAACAGTCACTCTGGGATTCTTACAAGGCTGTGATTTCATTGACTGGCTTGACTAGGTGGGATCTACTTCCATGCTCATTCATAAGGATGCTTTCAGGATCAGTTCTTCATAGGCTGTTGGTCAAAAGCCTCAGTTTTACACTATCTGTTGGTGAGTCCTCTGTCAGTTTCTAGCTCTAAGAGTCACTCCATAGGACAGCTTGCAACATATGAGCTGTTTTCCTCAGAACAACCAAGCAAGAGAGCAAGAGAAAAACTCAAGACAGAAGCCACCATCACCACCGTGTCTTTCTGACGTAATCTCTGAAGTGGCAACACATACTTTACCGTATTCACTTCACTAGATCTCGTCCATACTTAAGGGGAGTGTTACGTAGAGATAGGAATATTAGAAAGCAAGAATTATCAGAACAATCTTAGACGTTGTTTACAGTAATTTTTATGCACCTTGTCTCCTCCCCTGGAGTTGGAAAAATAATATTTACAGGTAAGTTTTTATACTTATACCTGAATTAATGAATTCATAAGTAATATGAATATATTTCAATGAGCTATGCTCCCCCCAATATTTTATGTATGAACTATATCCATATTGAATATTGATGCTGATATTGAATTATCTATTTGGAAAATAACTCACAGGTTACTTATGCAGTTCTCTACTAAGAAATAGTATCTTTCCTCGTGTTAGTTCTATTATAGAGCATGCTCCTACAGACCCTGTGCTAAATGATCTCTGTGCATGTGTGAAAGAGTCTTTCTTGACTTGGGATGACTAGGATATAAAGAATGTGAAACTTTAATTGTATTCGACATTGCAAAATAGCTTTCCAAAAAGTTGCACAAATTTGTGATCTCACTTGCAAAGTTATCAGTTTTGTTTCATGAGCACTTGAATTTATTGGATTTAACTTTTTTAATCTTTCCATTTTGATGACTGTAAAAAAATTCACATCTTCATTGTGGTTTTTATTTGCATTTCCCTGATTACTCATGAGGTTGTGCATATTCAAGTCACTATTACATTTGAATTTTAGCGTGCACATTTTCTTCTCTGAGGCTTGGGTGTTTATATACTTTGTCTGTTTTCTAATCAACTCTTTATGATGTTTTTCTTATTTAATCAGTGGAGCTTTCCATGTGTTCTTGATATAAATCACTTACTCAATATATTGGTGACAAATATTTCCTTTCAATATGTGATTTGTTTTTATCTTTTGTTTGTTTATACATACAAAAGACTTAAATTTTTAATGTGCTAAATTTATTGTAGTATTTCCATTATGGTTTATGCTTTTTAGCTCTTGTTTAAGGAAATATCCCTATCCCAAATTCATAAAAATGTTCTGATTTTTACTTTCCACTTTTTGATCATTGGTCTACTTGATTTTTTTTTCTGTTTGCATCAGCATTTCTAGGCATTCGATAGGAAGAGAATTTTCAGATTTACTTTAGTCTACCTTGTTTGAGTCAGAAATAATTCATGTTAACTTTAAAACTGCTCAGTGGGGCCTGCTTTTGGCCTAGACCCCACATGGCTGGCCTTGTAATTTGAGTCCCAGACCTGAAGTCTTGAGAACTTCACCAGGAACATATGCATGCATTCCCAACACCCAAAAGGAGGGAGACGTGGAGGAGCAGCTGTCACGATGTGACCAGGACCTATCAGGGGTGCTTTATTTCTCCCCTCCATCTCTCTTTTAATGAGTGTGAGTGCCCTATGAAAAGGGAAAAAAAAAAAAAAAAAAAAAAAAAAAACTACTCCAATTATTTTAGTTGCAATCAAAAAGATACTTAATAGGACCAGCAGTTGGTGTCGTGGTTAAGGTACTAGACACTCCCACATGGCTGACTGTAGTTCAAGTTCAGGACCTTTTGGCATGCTTTCTCACTTTCCCTCTCTCTCTAGGACCTTTTGGCTTGCTTTCTCACTTTCCCTCTCTCTCTTTCTCTGTGTCTCTCTCTGTCCTAATTAAAATAAATGAGTAAATAAATCTTTTTTTTTTAAAGGAAACTTAATAAAATAAGAGATAAAAAAGGCAAAGAATTTAATGAAAGATAGGTATTCAACAATTTAAAGTGCAACAGAAATCTCAAGAAAAATAAAGTTAAAGTGTGCTTGGTGAGTGGCAATCGCATGTCCAGGGAGTAATTTGGATGGAAAGCAGATGTTGGTTAGTTGAACACTACACCGGTCACTGGTCCTCTTTTCCGTTTCTACCTCTCACTCTCCCAGGATCATGGTGAGTGGTACCTGCTGGCCCTGTTGTCCTCAGATAGGACCATATGAACAGTTTGGGCGAATGAGTTGTGACAGTAAGACACATATGTTTCTTCAAGGCTAAATATTTCTAGTAGGCGTCAGAGCTTCTTCCTTTCATTAGTGCCACTCACAAACTCCTTGGCATGCTACTTCATCTGGATTCGTCCAGAGGGAAGCACTCACATAAGGACAAAATGGCTTTCTCACATTACAAGCCATTGAGATTTTGGAATTTATCAGCATAGCATGACCTGCCCTATCCTGATAATATAGAAATCGTGCAAGTGGGCTAAATATCTGAGTCCATAGCATAGATTGTGCTGTATTAACCCACAATCTGATCATTCAATGGCTTTGAATAAATTTTGCATATTGTTTCATGGTCCATGTCCATTATGACTTAACTGCAGGTCGGCTTCACATGTTCCCATTATAGGCCCAGAGCAACAGGGCCAACATGATTGGCAGTATTGCCAGTTGCCAACACAGAGGGCAAAAGTAAGGGGTAAATCAGATATGACTGGAGCTTTAAGCCTGGTATGATACACGCCGATTCCACATATGTTTTTTGTTTTATTTGGGGTTCCTTAAAAGTATATTTTAACTTGAATTTTCTACATAAAAAATGACGTCGATAGTAAACATTTTCCACTTAAAATAGTAGGAAAATAGGGAAGTGGAACTAAAAAGAAATAAAGTCAGATAAAGTTGAATTATCCAGCAAAGTGTCCTAAAAGTTAATTCCGGTTCCATAATCTGGGCAGCTCTGGAGCCTTGGCAAGTCAAACTTGAAAGTCGTCCTGACCTGGGAACTCAGAACCCCCATCAGGGTCCCCATCACATGTTAGTTACTTTTAGAGTTTCTACCATGGTGACATCAAATTCCAGGCTTTTTAGCCTCCAATGGCCCCAAAAGAGTCACAGTCTATATTTCGGTAATAAAAACATAGCAGCCTTTATGCATTAGAGCAGCAGAGCCATCCTAGGTGTAAGGAGCCAGTGCATTGAGTGCACTGACACAGGCTCAGCGTCACAGCCCAGCACACCAAACTTTAAGGAGCGAGCAGAGACAGCCCTACACAGCAGAAGGAGGAAGAACTGACAATAGTTAGTGATTGGCACTAATGACAACCACCATTAAATGGAAGGTATTGTGGAAAGACTTAGAATTGAAGCTTTTTTAGAGAAACCTTATTGGGCAGCAAACTGCTTCCATGGGGCATGAAAGGAGAAGAGAGGTGAGGAAAATAGAAGGAGAAAAAAGAGAAAGAGATGGAAGGGAAGAAAACACAAGTTGAAGGAGGGTTTTTCTTTTTGTTTTTTAACACTGGAAGTCTTTGAGAATAGGTAAATGTTGAAATACATTTTTAAAAAGTCAATATGAGGGACCAGCAGATGGTGTAATGGCTAAATCGCTGGACTCCCATGTAGTGGACCACAGTTCAAGTACTGGGCCTGGTGTCTTTTTTTTTTTTTTTTGGGGGGGGGCTGGTGTCTTAAACACATGCCAGGTGCATGTGCTTGCTCACCTAAGATCCCGAGAGGAGAACGGAGAAGGGATTGTGGCATGGCCATCGCCCCTGGGGGGTGATTTTTCACTTTCCATCTCTCCCTGTCTTTCTGGCAAGCTCATGTGCCCGATAGCAAAAACCTCTCAAAAGAAAAAAAAAAATTGGTCCATATGCAAGGTGAGTTTGAAACTATGTCAGAAGTAGATGAGATGAAATCTTTCAAAAAGCACATGAAAATGATTACATAAGTGGAATTTGTACTTTAAGCAAGATGGAGAGATAACATTTACAGAAGTAAGATTAAATGGACCGAGACCATGAGTCTGGACCAGCATCAGCCCACATGGTTTCCCCACACATTGAGTAGGTGTGGTGCCTTGGTCGATATAGGGTGTTACAGATGGTGGCACAACCTTGTAAGAGGGAAAATGATTCTATTTTTCCCAAAGAGTGATTAAGCTGAGTTGCTGAATGACATCATCTTGAAAGAAACGAAGCCGAAGGAGGGTAGAGAGACAATACAAAACGTTAAGGGTTTGATGCGAACAAAGGTCAGAGTAAAAAGATCTATAAGAAAGAAAATTATAAACATGGGTAATATTGAGCTTCTGAATTTTAGGGCGATAACAAGAATTAGCACATGACATTAAGTTATGGTCAAGAAGTTATGAGGGGGAACCAGCAGTTAGTGTAATGGTTATGTCGCTGGACTCCCACGTAGTTGACTGCGGTTTGCGTCCCGGACCCGGTGGCTTAAAACTCACTCACGCCGGGCGCGTGTGCATGCGTGCCCAAGATCCTGAGAGGAGAATGGAGGAGAAGGGGTTGCAGCATGACCATCCTCCCAGGGGGGTGATTTCTCGCTTTCTGTCTCTATGTCTCTCTCTGTCTAGCGAGCGCACGCGCCCTATAGTGAAAACCTCTCAAAAAAAAAAAAAAAAAAGGGGAACCAGCAGTTAGTGTAATGGCTATGTCACTGGACTCCCGTGTAGTCTACTGCGGTTTGCGTCCCAGACCCGGTGGCTTAAAACTCACGCCAGGCACGTGTGCGTGCGTGCCCAAGGTCCCGAGAGAATGGAGGAGAAGGGATTGCGGCGTGACCATCCCTCCTGGGGGGGTGATTTCTCGCTTTCAGTCTCTATGTCTCTCTCTCTGTCTGGCGAGCTCATGTGCCCTATAGCAAAAACCTCTCCAAAAAAAAACAAAAAAGAAGTTATGAGGTACTTTATCCAATATAGTAAGTGCTTTAAATGTCGAGATGACCTGAAGATCACATACGATGTGTGGTCATTTGGGAGCATCATTTTCTATAGCAGAATCACAGTTAGTTCTTGAAACAGTCCTGTTACAGTCTTGCTCTCTAAAACTCAATGTCTAAAACTAAACATTGTGATAATACTATCTTTGCTACCTACTTAGCTAATGGTTATCACTAATTTTCTCCTTTATCATGAGAATTAAGTGTAATAAAGAATGTGATGTCTTAACTACTAGGTGAAGTGTTGAACAAATTACATTGCCCAGCTATCAATAAGTACAGACTTGAAACCTCATATGATAGCAGAAAAAGGACAGCACTCCAGAGCTGTCCAATGTGTGATGAATTGAATTGAGCCAATATTTGAAGATGCCAGACATCTTTGCTCTTCCTCAACGGAAGTGTGATTAGGAAAAAAGAAGTAGCTATCCTCGGATCATATGGTATTGATCAATATTCTCCTTAGATACACAAGTATAAACCGATGTAAGTTACTATCTGTCTTTGTCTTGGAAATACAACTGAGTAGTCAGCA
>NW_006159764.1:3866961-3876558 GCF_000334495.1 Tupaia belangeri chinensis
AACCAAACTGCAACTCGACTTAAGTAATAAGAAACAGCAGGATATGGTATTGTGACATTAAACATCCTGAAGTGAGTTAATGTGGTTATAATGTGATTTCGTTAAACAAACCAATTACACCACACACAAGTCATAAATTATCCGTATTAGTGCATGAGGCTAAATCTTGCATTTTCTATTTCCCACATCTGAACATTTAAAATGCATCTTCTTAAAACATGAACATTCTTATTTTACTGTTTTATAGTTCACCCAGCCAGAAATGTTTAATGCTTCATTGAATTATTAAATCTTTCATTTGTTTGTTTATTCTTTCTTTCACATAAAAATAATTACAAATGAAGACTATTCATGGAATTCAGATATGGTACATATTATAATGGTACACATGTGTGCAATGGCTGTTTTGTTAAATAAAGTCACATTAAAACATTAACCCACTGGTAGAGGGCAGGAGGGGTTCTGTTATGGAAATAGCAAGTCCTTCTGTATCTTAATGTTTAAAGAGAGATGTCCTCATGGAGTTTATTACCTGGTAATAAGAGAAAGAAAAAAAACATATTCAGAACAATAACTCAAATGTCAGGAAAAAAATATTCTAAGCTCTACAGAGAGATAAAACTGAAATGTATCCATAGAGATTTAGAGGAAGGAGATATATCATTTCTTTGGAAGAAGGAGAATATTTCCTAGACAAGACAATATTTAAATATATTATAAAGAAAGAAAAATTTCTATAGCCATAAATGAAAAGAGTATACACTGAAGATAGTCTGGGAAGTGAAGGGCATACTCTTAGAAATTATTTTTACTTAAAAAAGGAAGCATCATCACATCAAATTTCTATGATTAAATGCACATGTAATTTCTAAATAACTGTTCAAGAAAAACAGAGCATTTTTTATGTTCTATGCACAATAGAGTTCAGGGTGACTTAACCTAGTACACTAGTGGAGGAACAGAGATAAAATGATCAGATATATAAAGTATTTAGGATTAAAATTGATGAGTCTTGCTGATGGATTAAAAGAGTGTAAATGAATAAAAAGGATTACAAATAAATATAAGTTTTTCACCTTACCAATTGAATGGATGGTACTTCCCACTAAGAAGTCTGAGATCAAGAATTCTGTAGGCATTCCATTAGTCAGAGGTACTTATGACTCATTTATTCAATAGAACACAATAAGTGTCTAGTCCACCTAGCCTTTGTTTCCATATTTAGAGTTGAATGGGCCTATCTGTTACCTCTCAGGATCTGAGAACTAAGAGAGCTAGTTCTTATGCCTTCTCTTCCTGACCATTCCAACAATCCATCTCTCTCGAATCCCTGACATTACTACATTAACAACACCAAGGACACAGATCGGCATACCTGTATCTGTTGAATCCCATTAAACAATATTAGTTAACCTTTTTGACAATCCCTTCCTTCAGATTTGAATGGTGAGGTCAACCATCTGCTGCCCTTCCTTATACAGGAAGCAATATCCTTCTTCATAAAAGTTATCAAAACAATTTGGCCTCTCTCTTGCCTAGAAGAAAGCTAGTACTCCTATTTTGAGAACTCAGTCTTGGGGAAGTTGGCAATTTTGTTTTCCACTTGTAAATATTGCACTATTCTGCAGTCTCTTAAGAGTAAGAAAATATTGGTTATTGTTTGCACATGGGTTTATTCCTTTGTTTTCAGAAAATGCACAAACTTCAAAATATATCTCCACACACATTATGCATCATTAACTGTTATTTCCTGTCAAAACAAACAACTCTATATTAAGCAAACAATTTCACTTACTCTTCCATTAAGGGTTACTGGAATTTATTATTGTTACCACAGCTGTGGCCTCGCCCTCCAGATCCACATTTCTTTTTCACATCTAGAGTCAGTCATCACCTGGGGCTAGACTTTTCTGATATCCTCAACATCACCTCTGCCACATCCACACAACGTACACACACCAAAAGATGAGACAAACCACCACAATAAAACTGACCATTGGGACCAGCAGATGGCATAATGGTTATATCGCTGGACACCCACATAATCAACCATGGTTCAAGTCCCACACCTAGTGGCTTAAAACTCACTCCAGACGCATGTGAATTCATGTCCAAAACCCTGAGAGGAGAATGGAAGAGAAGGGATTGGGGTGTGACCATCCCCCAAAGGGGGTGATTTCTTGCTTTCTGTCTCTCTGTCTTTTTCTGTCTCTGGCAGGCACACACGCCCTACAGAAAAAATCTTACAAAAAATAAAAGAAAAAAGGAAACTGATCATTGGTTTTCTTGAAGACTCCCAAATTAGGAGATTTCTCTTTCCAGTCATTGCTACCAAGTGTGCTCTTTAGAATGACCTTTCCATGTGAGTTGTCATTTCTCCTCTACAGTATATCAATTTACTTTCATAAATGTTTAGCTTATTCAGAAGTTTGAATTCACCCCTAATAGTAGTAGAAAGCTATTGATGAGTGTTAAGCTAAGGAGTAAAATGAAATATTTAGTGTATTAGAAAAATTACTAAAAACGTGGAAAAATACCAGCGAGAAGACTATTTAAATCATCAGAGGGAAAGAATGTTGTTGTTTGAATTAAGGCTATGAAGGAGAAAGTAGAGATTTTGAGAAATGTAATTGGGAAGTATTATTGAATTAACAGGAATTAAAGACTTACTGAGACAAGTGAGGGAAGGGGGAACGCAAGGACAATGTTAGGTTTGTGGCTTTGACTGCAGGATTGATGATAATGATGTTCTCTGAAACTGGAAATGCAGAAAGAAAAATAAGAGAGAAAGCGATGTCAGTGTTTTTGTTTTGTTCAGAAGACTATTATTCATGAGAGAGCAAGAAACAAGTACTGTCCACAGATCTCACCACACCACGTCACCAGTCCCATTCTCCTGACCCTCCCAACAATGGCCCTTCCAGCTGACAGCATGGCTGGCTTGAAGGCAAACCAGTGTGGACCCTGCCATGGGGTTCTGCTATCATGCAGCAGCAAGCTATCATCTCCACTTCCCCAGCTGACCCAATGATGTCAGCTTTAGTAATTTGATCCTGAGCTAACTGTGATGCTTGCTATTCATTTGGACATGTGAACCTGATGCTCATAAGAATCATCAAAACTGATGGGAATTCAGGGATGAGAGGATGTATGAAAACCCTGAAATATAATAAGACATGAGAGAAGGAAAAAGATTCTATGAGAAGCCGGATAAAATGTAGCAAGATAAAAAGAGGTGTCCAGTGACATAGAAATCTTATTTAGCATGTTTTTAAAATTGAGTACAGCATCAGATCCACTGGGGATTTGATAAAATAAAAACTAAAAACATCCTTTACATTTTTCAAAAATAAAGATGTTTGTTATATCAGAAAAGAGACCATATCATGGTGAATTGTAGCATGAGTGGAAGAAGTAGGAACACAAAGAAAAAACATTTTTTAAAAATGGAGAGAGGAGTAATGGAGATTGAGGAGAAAGGTGAGACCAGAAAACATGCAAACATTAGTGATATGAGCATATTTAAATGCTTATGAGAAGAATACCTTAGGAAGACAAGTTACAGATGACAGATGGGTAATAACAGCATCTCGTAGAATCAGAAAGTAACAAGTGTGTGTGTGTGTGTGTGTGTGTGTGTGTACATATATATGTGTGTGTGTATTTTATATATATATATATATATACATACATATATAATTTAAAACAATCATCACTGGATACTTCAGAAGATTTATATACACATATATATATACACATATATAATTTTTTGAGAGAGATTTTTGTTATAGGGTACATGCACTCACCAGAGAGAGAGAGAAATCAAGAAATCACCCCCCCAGGGGTTTTGGGCATGCATGCACACACATCCTGTAAGTCACTGAGTCCAGGACCTGAACCATGTTTGACCATGTGGGAGTTAAGTGACATAGCCCTTACACCATTTGCTGGTCCAGGAAAATATATTTCTAATACATGTTAAGAGAGAGAACAAGAACAAATTAGTAAAATTGCAGTAATTTTTCATCATTGATAATGGAATTTAGGGAAAAATCCCATTTGACAATCCTGTTGTACAAGAGCAAATGATAAAGTCATCTCGATAGTGTGACCAAGAGTCAATACACAATTCCCATTGAACTATATTCCCTGACAGCATCTCATAACAAGGTGGAGATGATAGCCAGCCTAGTTGTTTTCATAGCTTGGATTAGACTGTATAATCCTATTTAAGAATTTTTTTTCTAACTTTCATTAAAAAAAGACAAAATTTCAACTAAGTATTTAAAGTTGTCCATAGGATACATATTCTAGGACTCTCTAATGGCTACCAGTTGGTTAATTATTGAGTAGAATCTGGTAATACTAATCACTGGAAAGAGAGTCATGGTGCCACCCGTGAGGTGTTTACATCCCCAGAGCCAGGCTGAAGCCAGCCCTGAGAGTGGCACTACCAGGCACAGCTACCTCTTCTCGTCACTTGCTGGTAAAATCCTGAAAATAAATGCATGAATCATGCTTTTGATATCTATATCAAGACTTGACTACCACCACAGGAGTGCATACACAGACACACACACACTCACACACAAACACACACGTACTAAAATACGTTCATGAAAAAATGGAACGAAGTCTGAGTTTACTTTAGTGCAAAAAAATTTCAAAATCCATGCATTTTTTTTAAATAATAGTCACTTGCTATGAACAATGTCCAAAAAAAGTTTATAGCAAATGTGTATTATGGAAAAAGTATGCATGGATTTCAAAATAGTTTTGTATGGAAATAAGCTTGTACTTTAATTCCTTTTTTCCAGTGAACTTGGACTCTTATATGAGAGAGCACAAGAAAGAAAGAGAGAAAACATTTAAAAGGAGGACAGGATCTCTTTACAGCTATGGTGAAGTCTTTCCTATAAAAATTAATTGGTCAAAAATTAGTCTTATCAACAGCAATAAATAAATAAATAAATCTTATTTAGTCTTTTTGGGGTTGCTGCAGTCTTCAGATTTCAGTCATTAATCAATGTATATGGGGGGAGGACATTATCCTTTTCAGTGATGGTGTTAAATCTAAGGTGACAGAATGTGCTAGAAAACAAAACAAACAAGATGGAAAGTTCCTTATAACTCACTGAATTGCTATGAAGTTTTGAAAAATTTAGAGATCCAAGAAAATAAAAAAATATATAGATAAATCAACAGCTCTTCTTATTAAAAATAAGATAAATTTTAAAAATGAGGACATCTATTACCTATTCTAGACAAAGATGTCTGTGAATATTATAAGGCAAAAGGGTAATGGGTGAAAAACCACGTATCTTAGATAGGTTCTAGTCAGGATTCTAAGTAGCCACTCCTCTGCCTACATTTCCATTAACAACAAAGGGAGAAACATTTGATGCAATTGCAAAGCTAGAACATTCCACTTCTTGTTGATTCCCAGGTCTATACCCTCTATTGTAAATCATCCTTTTTTTTTTTTCTTTTTTAGAATAACAAAGAGGTTTCACTGGTAAGTCTCAAACACCACACAGACAGGGCTTCTGTGCCATTCATCTCTTGTTGCTCTGGAACTGATCAATATAACTTTCTGCTTGGTGATTCTACCTCAGCATATCTGTGGGGGCAGCAGGCTCTATTTGAAAATGAGCTGTCATTATGAAAGATGAACCAGATGATCTCTCTAGAAATCCCAGAAGGAGATGAATCCCTGACCCATAGCTTTATGATAGCATAGATTGATTATTCACTCCTAGGCCTCCACTACCAACATCATAGAACTTGAATCTGTTCCCAGTAGCCTCTTGGCTAAACATAATCTATATCTAGAATATATAAAAGAGACTGAACCCATAAAGTTCTCAGTCAGTTCTTCTATGTTTTACTGAAACTGTTAATAAAAGGGGAGCCCTTACTATACCCCTTCTGCCCATCAGAAAGCCAAATGGGTATAATTTCCACCTTATCCAACACTCATGGACCATTAACAAATGTTTCTACCTCCTCACTCCCTGCTGTTCCCAACCATAATACAGTCTTATTTCTCCTGAATACCCAAGATAACAACTTTGCATTGCTCTATCTGTGTTCAACCTTTCTTCCTACCCAGATTCATAAAGCTTTATTTTTATATTTACTTAGGGAAATAAATAATGCAGATGACATTATATTTCACCAACTTATGTAAGTGTCCTCTTACTTTTTTGCAAATAGTCAGCTGGGACTCCACAAACACTGTGTATGGATGGTCTTCTGCTCTATTGGCTTCACATGTTAGTAAAGCTTTGAAGCACGATCTCCAGGTTTGTTCAACAGAAGCTCATTTTCTAGACTATGACAATAAACAAAATGGTAACTTGTTTTCATTTCTTTTTTAAAATTTTATTTCTTTTGAAGAGGTTTTTGCTATAGGGTGCACGCGCTCACCAGACAGACAGACAGAAAGCCAGAAATCACCCACCAGGGGGGATGGCCATGCCGCAATCCCTTCTCCTCTATTCTCCTCTCAAGATCCTGGGCACGCACGCACACGTGCCTGGCGTGAGTTTAAGCCACCAGGTCTGGGACTTGAACCACAGTCGACTACATGGAAGTCGAGTGACGTAGTAGCCATATGCCAACTGCTGGTCCTGGCAACTTATTTTCTAAAAAATTAGAAATAGCATTTTTTCTTCATTAATTATTAAAAGAAAACTTGAAAGAATTCTTGCTCCCATATGACACTGTACATAGAATTTCTAACATTTCCAAACTGAATGCCCCTTTATACAGTCTAATAAAAGATGAAAAAGCTAGCCGTGGGCTTGGATAGATTCATAAGAGATGGTCTACAGTAACATAACACCTTTTCTTGAAATCCTTTTACTTGGGGGATCAGCAGATGGAGTATTGCTTACACCGCTGGACTCCCATGTAGTTGGCTGCAGTGTGAGTCCCAACATGGTGGTGGTTTAAAACTCATGCTGGGCACATGTGCATGTATGCCCAAAATCCCAAGAAGACAATGGAGATGAAGGGATTGCAGCATGGCTATCCCCCCAGGGGTGTGATTTCTTACTTTCTATCTTTCAATCTCTCTCTGTCTCTGGGAAAGTGCATGTGCCCTACAGCAAAAGTTTCTCTAAAGAAAATAAAAATCCCTTTATCTGACAACCATCAGACTTTATATATTAGATAGAGAAAGGAAGAGAGGTACACAATGGAGATTCTAACTAAACAGAACACATTGGTTACTAAAACTTTTCACTTAATCTCACTGTAAAAAACTTACTTCCTTGTTAACTCACACTGGCAGAAATTGTACAGTTAACTAAGTTTTATAAATGTTATCAAAGTTTCAAGGTAACGGCAATACCAAACATCCCATTCTGAAAACAAAAAGCACAAAGCATTATGTTAATGTGGATGAAATTATTTATTCAACCCAGATGATCTGTGGGTGCACTGAGACAGCTCTGTGGACTGCCTTGCCACAGAAATGGAAGCTCTTTTAGATATCTAGGATGTATAAAAGGGGCTGAACCCATAATGTTCCCAGTCAATTCATCTATGTCTTACTGAAGCTATTAATAAAGTCTTTCCAGTGTGGTGACCCTCCTGCCTCAGCCTCTTAGCTGAGACTGCAAGCACACACCACTATGCCTGGCTCTTTCTTTTTAGGTTTTAGCCTTATGGCATGTGCACTGAGAGAGACAGAGACACAGAGAAAAGGAAAGTGAGAAGTCACTCTGTGGCTGTACGGCCACACTACAATCTCTTCTTCATTATTCTCCCAGGATTTGGGGCATGAATGCACACATGCTCAGTGTGATTTTCAAGTCATCGGTCTGGGACTTGAATAGCAGTGAGCCATGTGAGAGTCCAGCACCTTAACCACTATGTCACCTGTGACTCTGTCTGGTTTTAGACAAGGTCTCTCTGTGTTGCTGGCTCATGATCTTCCTGCCTCAGAGTCCCCAAGTCATTAGAAAACCAGATACATGCCACTATACCAAGCTACTGGGTTGGACCAGAAATCAAAGTCAATCCTTCCATTTGGTATCAGTCTGTGGGCCAGAATATCTTCATAGAATTGGCACCAGCAGTTGGAGTAATGGCTATGTCACTGGACCCCCATGTAGTCGACTGCAGTTTGAGTCCGTGTGGCCATCCCCCCTGGGGGGTGATTTCTCACTTTCTGTCTCTCTGTCTGTCTGTCTGGCGAGCGCGTGCTTCCCATAGCAAAAGCCTCTCAAAAAAAAAAAAAAAAAAAGAATGTCTTCATGGCCTGGGCCATGCTGTTGGGCCTCTCAAAAATCTTTAGCATCATATAGAGTAAAATCATTTTAAGTAGTCTTTATTTATGAAAACTTCAACAGTTTACAGACGATGTATCAAGTACACATCCTTCTGTGAACTTCACAATCCTGTGAACTGAGTCATTAAGATGAGTCAATGTTTTTAAGCTCTTTCAAACATCTACAAATGGACTTAATTTAGTTGAGTACCATAGGACTACATTTTTCCACATTCTTCTTACTTTCTCTAGGTCATGACTAAGCTCTTTCTTCCTAAAGTGCCTATTTAGGTCCAGCTGTTGTCATGGTGGTTAAGGCAACTGGATCCCACATGGCCAAGTGAGCAGTTTGAGTCCCAGACCCAGCAGCTTCAAAAACATGCCAGGTGTAGGTACATGTATGCTCAAAATCCTAAGAGGAGAATGGAGGAGAAGGGATTGTGGTAAGGTCACCCTCCTGGCTGGGATGCTTTCTCAATTTCTCTTTCTCTTTTTCTATCTCTCTATGGCAAGTACATGGACTCTATAGCAAACTAAACAACAACCACAACAGAAACCCTTCTCTTATAGTAGAAAAACAACTTTTCTTCTTGGAAAAACTTACCCATTTGCTTAGTGATGGGGGTGTTCGTTTCACTGGGACAGTAACTAGGATACCTGATAAAGCTCTGTCTATTGTTTAGAAGCTTGATTTTCATAGATTTTAGATCACAGAAATAGTGAACACTAAAATTAAAACTTGCAAAAATATTGGAAGAACTTCAGGGGTTGTGAAGAAAGGTTTTGTCCTTAGGTCTCATAGTCATTGGTTCCATTCCAGTAGGAAATAACAGACTACTTTCCCATGAGAAAATACTAAAAGCCCAATTATCTGGTGATCTCACTCCATCTTGAATCTATTCTTTTTCAGTAAGCTGATATGGACAAATTCTGTAAATATTTAATGAAAGCTTATTATCAACAGGTCCAAGTGCCTTTACCAAGAATAAACCCCAGGAATTCTTGTATGATTTTATGCCCAGGAACTTGATTTACTAAAAACGGCACTGATTTCAGATTGTTCTCATTACCTCATTGGAAAGAAAGGCACCAGGGTTTCTTAACGGAACACGGTGGTAACACTTTAGGAAATTGTCCCTTGGGTTGTTTCCCAGTTAATGCATCATGATGCATCATGCATTCATTTTCTGAACATAAAAGAGTTTCTTGGGAAAACTTGAGTCTAAAGTAGACTGTTGGCCATAGCATCCACCCGGATTATTCACATCAAGATACCTGAGTGTGGGGAACCAGCAGTTAGCGTAATGGCTATGTTGCTG
>NW_006159764.1:3876748-3904197 GCF_000334495.1 Tupaia belangeri chinensis
AGAAAAACACCCCCAAAAAAAAAAAAAAAAAAAAAAAAAAAAAAAGATACTTGAGTGTGGAGAGCCAAAAAGTGCTACAACTATCTTTGTTTCTTTCCCTTTGTAATTTTAATTGCTTTCTTTTCTCTGTATATATTGGTTTAGGGCTCTTGGTTGTTAAAATGAGATACTAGAAGATACTTTTCCAATCTGTTAGTTCTGAGTTAGCTTTTAGCTTACACTCGGCACCAAGGAGCCCACTGGCTAAAAAGTCAAAATAATCTTATTACCATTGTGTGTTTATACAAGACTATAACATACTTTCCTTCCACTATGTTCTGCTAAAGAGATTTTAGGATGATTAATATTAAGAAAAATTGAAAGATAAACACCTTAGATGTTATTCCCCACGGGTGTTGGGGGGAGTTGCAGGCTAAATTATATTTAATGATTTAAGGTACCTGTAAGCAGGCTTTGAAAAGAGACCATAAATGGCCTTCCTTTTCCTAAGCACTTGTACCAAATTGAAATATTCATTACCTTCTACAACCCCATAAACCACATTGCTCCTTGCCCTAACATTAGCTTTATTGCCCTCCTTACCAAATGTTATGGCATTTTCAAGTTCAGAGGACAAACCACCTTGATATATGTCTATACCCTCAGCCTCCCCAGAGTTTTTGCTTCTCATAAGGAACTATGAATACATGCTCCTGTGACTAATGTTCTCGTTTTCATCAGGTTTCCAACCTCTTCAAATATATATAATGATAAAAATAATAAATTTAACATTTACTTGGGAAACTTCATTGCTGGAAATCATTCAGAAATACAAATAAAACTACTAATTAATATTTGTTGCTACCTGATTCAGATTTATGGATTGTTTGGGTCATTTTAGGTCTCTGGGACCAATGTTACTAGAGAATTCCTACAAAATGGACAGGTATTGGACAGGTATTCAGTTTCCACCTCTTTTCTGTTTTTGTAGAAACCTGTTGTCATCCTTTGAAATATGAAACCACCTTAGTCTTCTTTTTTCCCCAGGTACCAAGACCTTAAGTATCTATGTCTGCTGTATAGAAAGGCATGGAAATAAATTTCCAGGATGGAGAAGCATGCCTAAAGAAAGACATAACAAATTATTTTACAGTGAATCCCAGATTATTGTCTTTCCTTGTGGGCAGATTTGACAGTCATACAAAATCTCAGAAACAGAATTGATTATGTCATGATAAAAACAGCCATTAATAACTTAAGTAACCTAAGTAACACTCCAAGAAATAGTCAAAATTTGAAAAGTTGTCATACAACAGAGAAAGATTTTAAATAAGGCTGTTCAATTTGCGACTCACTTCTTGTTTGTTTTGCTTTATTCTATATTGTTTATAGTTGCTTAGATAACTATTGAATTTAATACAGTTAAGATTTTTCTTTGCACTGATATAGAAATAAAATTAATTTTTATATATTGATCTCATATCAAGATATTTTGCAGGACCAACAGATGGCATAATGGTAATGTCACTGTTCTCCATGTAGGTGACCTTGGTTTGAGTCCTAGAAATGGCAGCTTAAAATTCATGCCAAGTGCATGTGCATGCATGCCCAAAATATCAATAGGAGAACGATGGAGAAGGGATTGCGTTATGGCCACCAACCCCCTCCCCCAGGAGGGGAGAGTGATTTCTCACTTTCTGTCTCTGTTTCTCTCTGTCTTTCTGGCAAATGCATGCACCCTACAGCAAAAAAAGATCTCAAAAAATAAAAAAAGACACTTTACTAACTTTACTTTAATTCACTTATTAATTCTAATAGTTATTTTGAAGACTCTTGGATTTTCTCCGTATACAAACATGTATATGGAAAAAGGGAGAGGTATCTTTTATTTGTCCCATTTATTGACCCCTTTTTTCCTTCTGTAATTGCATAAGATAGGGCTTTTAATACAATGCTGATAGAAGAATTGATAACCAACCCTTGAAAATACGTAAGTATATGGGACCAGCAGTTGGTATAATAGCTATGTCGCTGAACTCCCATGTAGTGGACCGTGGTTCAAGTCCCAGACCCAGTGGCTTGAACTCACACCGAGCGCATGTGCATGCGTGCCCGAGATCCCAAGAGGAGAATGGAGGACAAAGGATTATGGTGTGGCTATCCCTCCCTGAGGGGTGACTTCTTGCTTTCTGTCTCTCTCTGTCTTTCTGGCAAGCGTGCATGCCCTGTAGCAAAAACCTCTTTCAAAGAAGAGAAAAGAAAAAAGAAAATACATAAGTGTAAAAAAGTATTTTTAAGTTTATTTATTTTGTCCATAAGTGAGAGAGACAGATAGGAAAGGAGAGAAAGAGGCAACACCTCCAATCAGGTCCCAATACCGCAAGCCACCCCCACCCTCCCCCCGCAGCCTTCAGCCAACCTTGGCTCATTGATAATCATGGTCCTGGCTACTTAAAATGGTCTCCAGATTTGGAAAGGGAATGTCTCCATGTGAGATTGCCTCTCAGAGCATTATGTTTGACCTATCCAGCTTTGTACAGCCCCTAAGTAGAAAAATGTGATAGTACATTCTTGAGTATGATATTTGCTGTAGGTTTGGGGGATTTGTTTTTCTTTTTTCCTTTCCTTCTTTCTTCCTTTCTTTTTTTTTTTTTTTTCATGGCTAGAGGGCACAAGTACTCATTTGAGAGAGACAAAAAGGAAGAGAGGGAGAAAACACAATGTCATATTGCTACCCCCTTCGTCATTATTCCATCTTATTTGGACTTGGGACACACACACGTGTACCCAATGTGTTTTTCAAGCTTCCAGTAAACTCTGTGGGATTCAGTCCCCCTCTACCACGAGGGTATAGGGCTTGCTTAGTGAGGTTAGCAGTTTAAGTAAATGTCTGTTCTAGCATTAAGTAAGACTTGTTCTAATTCTACTTTGCTAAGAAGTTTTTATTATGAATAAACTTTGAATTTTGTCAAGGACTTTTTCTTGCTAGAACATCTATCAAGATGATTTTTTGTTTCTGATGACATTTTTTCCTCTTCCTTCTGTTAATTCGGTAAATTTAAAGATGTTTCAATGTTAGGCAACCATTGCATATTTTGAATAACCCTACTTAGCCATGAAGTCTACTCTAGATATCAATGCACTTGATGAAATTTTGTTAGGAATTTTTGTCTATGTTCCATGAGAAATTTGTCAGTAATTTTTCCTGCCTGTAATGTTTTTACAGGTTTTAGTTTCAATTTTAAGCTTGATTCATAAACCAAATTGTGATATATGCCTTTTTTTATTATAATCTGGAAGAGTTTGCGTAAGTTTGCTAATATTCTTCCTGTATATGGGGAAGAATTCAATCAAGATTAAATTTATAATATGAGATAAAATATCTTAATTTCACTGAGAATTGAAAAATAATATATTCCAATTCTAATTTGATTACTTGACTTCTTACCTTATTTAAAGAAATCTTTAAACCTTCTAATCAGACTTTGCCACTGTCAGGATTGCTCTCTAGGTGGAAATGATAAATTTTACCACAGGTCAGAAACTAAGAATTGTTAGAAAAAAATGTTAGAACATCCCCTCTCTTTAAAAGATCTGTAGCCGAGGAATTTTCTGTGGCTCTCGAGCAATGTCCTGAAAGCATATCTCTGTCATTTGTCTTCAATGGCTGCAAACAATGCCAGTGTCTTGATATCTTTGAGTTGTTTGAGCTTTTATATCATAAGGACTTAAAAGGATATCTTTGAGTTTAATTTATAGGAACTCAGGATATCTTTGAGTTATTTGAGAATTAAATGTAAAGTGACTTAAAAGGAATATAGAACTCTGACCATTTTCTTTTTCTCTGGCTGCTGTAATCTCTATCTCAATGTTATAGCAAAAAAAAAAAAAATAAAAGTTAGAAAATATGTGTCAAGCCCAGGGCTGGTACCCTGGCCTAGTGGTTAAAGGGAACTGGATCACCCATGGTGGACCATGGCTGAAATCCTGGCTCCGACAACTTGAAAAGCACTCTGGACCTATATTCTTGCAGTTTTCAAAATCCCAACAGAATGGAGAAATGGAGAAGGGATTGTGGTGTGGCCATGCTCCATTAAAAATTGAGTTTCCTTCTCTCCTTCTTTGTCTTTCTGCAGCTGGTGAGCACACATGCCCTCTGACAATTAAAAACTAATCAGAAAACAAAAACCAACACAAGAAACCTTTCAAATCTAGAAAAGAAAGGCATCCTTAATTTGAGTAATTGATAAAATATTTTTAAAATTTGAAACTCATTAGGTTAAAATAGTTAGGCAACCTCAAACTAGAGGAGATGACCTAAATCTTGAAATGATATTGCCAGATATAAATTGATTTATCTAGTCATAATTTCAAAATACATAACTTATAGGTCCAACAGATGGTATGATGGTTAAAGCACTGGATCCCACATGGCCAACTCTGCCTTTTGAATCCCAGACCCCACAACTTGAAAATCAGTCAGGGCACATGTATGTGTGTGCTCAAATCCTGAGAGGAGAATGAATGAAGAAGATTGCGGCATGACTACCCCCCGCCCCGGGGTGGGGGAGTGATTTCTCTTTTCCATCTCTCTCTGTCTTGTCTCTCTCTGGAGAGTGCACACACCCTATAACAAAATAAGAATATCAGAAAACTTGGGTATGCTATCTATTTCTGTAAAGGGAACATTTCATCAGGTTGATGACTAAGATCTAAGCATTTTCCAGCCACAGAAGCAAAATGCCAGGTTATTTTTAATACCCCTATGTGATATTATAAAGACACAACAAAAGATAGCCACTGATATTATTTTATTTGGGAAAAAAATAAAATGTAAATATATGTACTGAAAGAGAAGCTAGCAAGAGGCGTGGTGGTTAAGGCCCTGAATCCCCACATGGCTGGTTGTGGTTCTAATCTTGGACCAGGTGGCTTGAAACTCATTCTAGTTGCATGTGCATGTGTACCCAAAATCCCAACAGAAAAAAATGGAAGAGAAGGGATTGTGGCATGGTCATTTTTCTGGGGGAACTAGGATGGGGGTGATTTCTTATTTTTCTTCTGCCAGCAAGTGCATGTGCCCTATGACAAAAACATTTTAAAAATAAGTAAAAGTACTGAAAGATTATTTTTCTAAAATGTGAATATAAGAAACATGCCAATCTCTGGGACATCAAGAGAAACAAATGCATTCTGTCTTAAATTTGTCTAAATACAGAAGAAAAATATACAAATTAAAAAAAGCAGAGAATAGCAGCATCAATTGTCCTAAAATTTAACTAACAAGATAAGATTCACAACTACCAGCTTCTTTCTTAAGGTTGGAAGGGATAATAGCAGGGAGAGTCACTACGTACTAAAGACAGTATAAGAGGGGGTGGGTGATGGAGGATGGGAGAGAGGCAATCAGGGAAAGAAAATAATTCAACAGACTCAAAAATGAAAAGTTGCCTGTTGAAGATCATGCATGTGATCATCTTTCACTTGACTGATATGTGCTATATTCATGCTGGGAAAAACTATTTTGTGCATTATAAAGGTTTACTGAGATTAAATACACAATTAAAAAGTAAAAAAAAAAAAAAAAAACAGAAATCAAAATTAACCTATCATCCAGGATCAACAATTAATTTTGTGTGAATTTTACTTCAGATTAAAAAAAGGAAAAGAGGGACCTGCAGATGTTGTAATGGTTACATGACTGGACTCCCACATAGTTAACTGTGGTTCAAGTCCTGGACGTGGTTACTTAAAACTCATGCTGGGCATGTGTGCATGAGTGCCCCAAATCCAGAGAAGATAATGGAGGAGAAGGGATTGAGGCATGGTCATCCCCCCCACAAGGGGGTTATTTTTCATTTTCTGTCTCTCTGTCTCTCTGGCGAGCACACAGACCCTATAGCAAAAACCTTTCAAAAAGAAAATATATTATTTGTTGCCTTTTGTTTTCCAAATCATTTAAATTCATCTTCTAAAAAAAAGGAAGATAAAATGAAAAAACAAATGAACGAACAAACAAAAACTACATCCTGAGGGCTTAAGATATTATTAAACATTTTAAATAATGACTATTGAATGTTTCTATGTATCAATGAAACTTTTAGGTTAACCATCTTGTTCAGACAGAAACTAATTGTCTAAATTATTATCTGTGAATTGCTAAAACTACAATTCTAAAACTTATTTCATAAGAGGAAAAAACCCTCTTACAATGTGTGATCTGCAGAATAAATCTGTAGAACCTCGCTCCTAGCAAAAGCAATTAATTAATAGAGTTCGAGTCATATGTAAAACAAACCTGGAACAAATCATTTACTTGAGCTGAGAAACAAGTTACTCTCTTAATTTGCTTCTTCAGAGATGTTATTATGGGCACTTGGATCTTATAAGAACAGTTTTGTCCATCTGTCTTGAATTTCAATTTCTTTTTCTCTGAAAATTTACAATGTCTGTCACAGGACTCTCCTTAAATGATTGAATTTAGGAAGGCATATGATGAAGTGAGCTAAAAGAAAAAGAAAGCCAGATTAATCTCCTTAGAAGTCTATCCTCTATTAACAGTGACTGACAAGCTGAAAGAATTTTCTAATGCAAATAGTTAAGTTTTTAGGGAAAAAAAAAAGAAGACATAAAGCTGTGTTTTAGCTTTTTCAGTATTTTTTTTTTCTGGGACTAGTTAGTACTGCTCTCTACTTCTTCAACAATTGCTAAAATTATTCCTGTTTCTTAAGTAAATATTCTGATAATTGGGAAAAGCACTGTGATTGACAGTGGACTATGTACTCGATGGAACTATTTTTACTACTTTTGGGAGCATACATTGGCCATGTGCATACAGGTATACCATGTAGAAGAGGCAAGGGAGAAGGAAAGGGTCTATCATTTAGATGTTTCAGGGATACAGTCAGAAGTAAATTGTTTGAAAATCAGTTGTATTCCTTAACATGGTAATCGGCGACTATAACATCAAATCAGTTCCCTGAAATCTTATATAGTATTAATAATAATTATTTTTCCTCACTTTAGTCAAATAATTTAGAAGTGCAACCAGCATGGTCCCTTTCTTCAAGCAGAACACTGTCTTGTGAAGGGAAATAGAAATAGACCAATGAATTCTTATGGAATATTGTAGGCTGACCAGCCAGTGGCATGGTGGTTAAGGTGGTTGGTTCCCATTTGGCCAATAGTGTGGTTTCAGGCCTGCATTCACCCGTTGAAAAGCATGCAAGTTGGGAACAGCAGTTAGCGTAATGGCTATGTCGCTGGACTCCCATGTAGTCAACCACGGTTTGAGTCTCAGACCCGGTGACTTAAACTCACGCCGGGGGCGTGTGCGTGTGTGCCCAAGATTCCGAGAGGAGAATGGAGGAGAAGGGATTGCGGCGTGACCATCCCCCCTGGGGGGGGTGATTTCTCGCTTTCTATCTCTCTGTCTCTTTCTGTCTGTCTGGTGAGCACATGTGCCCTATAGCAAAAAATCTCTCCAAAAAAAAAAAAAAAAAAGAAAGAAAGAAAGAAAAGCATGCAAGTTCTGTGTGTGTATGTGCACATGAGTGTGTGTGCCTAGATTCCCCGAGGAAATGAAGGGGAAGGGATTGTGATGTGGCCATCTCGCCTGGGCAGGGGGGGAGTAATTTCTCACTTTCCTTCTCTCTGTCTCTATATGGTGAGCACACACACTCTGAAGCAAATTTTTTAAAAGAGGAGAGTATGGTAGGCTATAATGGATAGCAGCATTAGGTTTATTTTACCTAGGAAGACTCTAAGAAAACTATCAGGACAGACTTTACAGAAAATATGTGCATAAAACTCAAAATGTTCTGGGGCTTTTACAACTTATATTCTCTCCTTTCAGAATTTATCTGTAACATTGCTTTCTTCCTCCCCACTTCACTCAGCATTACCCTACATGCACCTTTATTTGTCCTTTCTTTTTGCTTTTTAAAAGAATTGTTTATCGAATTTAATTTAACTTATCATTATTATTATTATTTTAATTTGCTACAGGGCAAGTATGCTCACCAGCAAGCTTTTCACAGAGACAGAGACAGACAGAGAGAAAGAGAGAGAGATGGAAAGTGAGAAAGCAAGCTGCTAGGTCCAGGACTCGAACTACAGTCAGCCATGCGGGAATCCAGCACCTTAACCACCATGCCACCTGCTGGCCCTGATTTAACCTTTCTATAAAAAAAAAGAGAACATCAGAAATTTTTGACATGTAATTTAGTCTAGTTAGAGTTTAGTTTAGTAGTGATGAAAGAAAGAAGAAAATCACATAAAATATTTTTAAAAAGAAAACAGAAAAATTTGCTGAACTTTATCATTTTATTAATCTATTTAAAATTAATTTATTTAATTATTACTATATATTTACTGAGTAACTCATCTTGGAAATAACAGGGAGTAGAGTTGCTTAAATCTAGTCATTCTCTTATCATTAGTTTATTTACAACAGTTTCCTGTTTGGCCTTTAATTGTTGCTATGCTTTGAACGTGTGCTCCAAAGTTCATGCATGGAAAACTTCATAGCCATTGTAACAGTATTAAGAGATAGGACATTTAGGAGGTGATTAGGCCTGAGGGCTCTACTCTCACTAATAAATTAAGGCCTTTATCGAGATAATGGGTTAGTTATTGCAGTAATTGGTTCCTGAAAAAAGAATGAGTCTGGTCTTCCCAGATGCCAAGCAGATGCAGGTGCCATGCCCTTGGGCCTCCCAACCTTCTACACTCTAAGAAATATATATTTTTTAATTTTATAAATCACTTAGTCTGTGGTTGGTATTCTTGTAGTGACACAAAATGAACAAAGACAGTTCTTTTCATTTTTCTGTTGCTAATAACAAACTATCATAGACTGGCAACATTTTTTTTTTTAATAGAGGATTATTTGGCTTGAATTTAAAGATTCAAAGTCAAGGAGCCACATCTGGTGAAAATGTCTCGCTGGTACAGATTCCCCGGAGAGCCCAAGGTGAGGGGGCAAGACCACGCGTCCGGATCCGCGTCTGCGTGTCTGCTCAGACCACTCACTAAGCCGCCAGAATTCAGTCATGGGGGCCTTACTCCAACGGTTTTATCTAATCATATCACCTCTCAAAAGTCCTCCTCTTAATACCATAATCAGATTATTACCACCCTCTTAATACTATTAAGATGGCAACTAAGTTTCCAACATTTTGGGGACACATTCAAATCATAGCAACAATTCTGATGCTATGAAAAGTTTTCAAAATTTGATGCCAGTGTTCAGAATCGTTCTTTTTCTATTACAAGTCATTAGTAAATTCTGGATTATATATCTGATTAATATCTATACTGTATAGAGTACTATGTAAATGCAGGGATTATTTTTTTTTAATCTTCTGCAGTGTCTCACCTCTACTGCATTCTCAAGAACAAATTGTTAAAATGATGTTTAATTTTTTCCATAGCTTATATATTTTCACAAGGAGCTTTTTCTGTATTCTGATCAATATATTGATATACTCAATATGTTCTCTCTTCAATATATTGTAATATCATTATTATGTTTACTATTTTATATGTTTAATTATATATTAAATACATATTTACATGAGAATTTGTGTACTTAATAAATTTTAAAATGCATAATCATTTGTCTGTGATAAATCACTGAATACCGGATTTTATAGATTTAGTCTTAATCATCATACAACCCTTATCGTAGCATAATTCTGTTCAACCGTGTAACCAACTACACTCATTCACATTTCTTTATGAAAGTAAAGCTTCCTCGGAAAAGCTTCTGCCTAATGTAGTCATTTTATCCTATTTTTACTTGCACTTTTTAAAAAAATTATCTGGTATATTATCCTTAGTCCCCTGTGCCCTTATTTTCACATTTATGAGTTCTTTCTTCCAGAGTAAGTTTCAAATTTTTCAGTACTCTCAGTACCCTCTTGTCCTAGTGGCCTAAGCTACGGGTGTTCTCTAACATCTCCGTTCTCTCTTACACATTCCCTCATTGCTTCGTACTCTAAATGGTAGTTTTGTTTTCATTTTAAAATTTTTCCTCTAGGACCTTACCTGAGTCAGAAGTTGCTGTTTTGTTTGTCATCTTTGAATTCGAGTTGAATTTGGTATCCAGTGAAAAGACGTTAAACATACTGAGAGACAATTGGGTAATTATAATTATCGTGTAGGAAGATTTGGTCACTTGTTTTGCTTGTACTAATAAGCTATCTTTAAGTAATTAATACACATTTGTGTCAAGTCCTCATTGTTTAGCCATTAAAGTAGAATGTGATTTGCTTTATAGTCAATCTTCTAAGAGATTGCAAGACAGATAGAAATAACATCCTTCTATGAAGAAATAACATTCTTTACAAACATGTTCTCAAGATAAATTATAGCTAGTACCAAATAAGAGAATTTGGCACTACTATTTGTTACCCATTGGTCATCATAAATTCATCTGGTAATTGGGATGACCATTTGTGTTAGCCAATTGGTTTTATGTAAAGGAAAAAAAATCATATCTTCATGACAGGAAGTAGTTCCGGAGCAAGAAGTCCATTAAATTTAGGTTCCTACCTTCCCGCAGAAACAAGGTGGTAGGAGTGCTATCTTTCTTAATGATTACGTTTCAGAGATCACTCCCAAATCCTTGAGAAAGACATTTTGCTTTATTAAGCTGTCCAAAGGCTTATTTAGGTTTTAAAAAGATTTATGTAGCACTCAAAGTAACAGAGAAATAATTTATAATTGCACATATTTTTTCTGAAAGAAAAGGCAGAAGAGATTCAACCTCTTTTTTAGTGGGATTTTTTTTTCCATTTTTATTTACCCTTACAACACCATAGGGCTGTATGTGATCTTTGCCAACAGAAATTTAGTGAGGTTAAGAAGATATGAAAAATGTATGAGATAGTCTCCTGTCTGAAGCAAGATAAAGAAAATTGTTTTTTGCTCCTTTATTATTTTCTCTATTTATCTAATAACCTAATTAGAGAAAAATATTCTTAACTGCACCTGTTGTACCCTTGTTCCACGTATGAGGGAGAATAAATGTTGAGCTCATGAAGATGACTGAAAATTTTTACTCACACACATAGATGACAACTAGATGCAGTTAGACTATGTATTTGGTGCTGGCAGGCTCTAATTTTTTTTTTTTTTTGAGAGGTTTTTGGTATAGGGCATGTGTGCTCGCCAGACAGAGAGAGACAGAGAGACAGAAAGCGAGAAATCACCTCCCAGGGGGGATGGCCACGCCGCAATCCCTTCTCCTCTATTCTCCTCTTGGGATCTTGAGCATGCACGCACACGCACCCAGCGTGAGTTTTAAGCCACCGGTTCCAGGACACGAACCGCGGTCGACTACATGGGAGTCCAGCGACATAGCCATTATGCTAACTGCTGGCCCCCAGGCTGTAATTTTTATTCTGACTCTTTTTTACTATACACACACACACACACACACACACACACACACATTTTACTTGCATTTTCTCTAAACACACATGCATACACCTATCTTAGTTTTTCTTTTCTCACTTTTTCTCGTTTCTCCATATCTCCCTTTTCCATGGGTTATTAAAGAACAGTGGTGGAGCTGGAAGGTGGGGTAGTAATTAAGGGCACTGAACTCCCACATACTGGATTCCCACATACCACATGGGCTACCATGGTTTGAGTCCCAGACCTGGTGGTTTGCTTTCTCACTTTCCCTTTCTCTCTCTCTCTCACACACACACATACACACACACACACACACCACACAGCACACACACACACACACACACACACACACACACACAGTCTCTCTCTGATCAAATGAAAATAAATACATTAAGTAAGTAAATAAATAAAGTTAAATAATTATGAAAAAGAAAAACAATGGTAAGCGTGTTCTAATCCTACCTGTTTGTACCCTTTGGATAATTCGGGTTATCATCATTACTAAATTCTAGGATTTGAATAGATTCTATATTCTTTATGCGATCATCAAGTTTTAACTTATTTAATATTCTATCTATTTACTTAAATATGATTTAAAAAATGTTAGTTATCTTACTAAAAGGAGTCCAGTTGGGTAAGATTGTCATTATTGTGTGTGTTACTATATATTTAGTTACTATTTATACAAGTTTATTTTATAAATGTATTGTTCTTAATTTTTTTTATTTCTATTCAATAAATAATAACTAGAAGGACCTACATGCGAAAAAATTCTTCTAGAGAGTGTGAAAAGGATACATTTCTTGCCATGGTTATTTAAGTCAGCCTGTATTCATCTAAAGTCTCAAACAAATATTTCTTTTAAAAAAATTATACAAATGGACCAACCCATGGCATGGTGTATATGGTGGCTGGATCCCACATGGCTGACTTCACGGTTGGAATCTCAATCTCACAGCTTGGAAAACATGTTGGACACACATATGCATACCCAAAATCCTAAAAAAAGACATTGAGAAGGATTTGCAGAGCGACCATTCCCTATGAGGGTGCTTTCTTGCTTTGTCTCTCTTTCTCTCTGTCTCTCCTTGGCTAGTCCCCACACCCTCTGGCAAAATGTTTTACAACATCATACGATCCTCAAAAGTCTATTTTTATGTTAGGATCCAGAACAAATGGTCTTTAAAGAAGTCCCTGAATAATCGTAATATCATTTGATTAATGCACTCATTGTGCAAGAGTTCATTTTTCCTCTCTGAGAGCAGATGTGTGCTATTCAGTCTTTTCTTCCTATAGTGAAATGTGACTTTTCAGTGACAACAGCCAGTGCCATTGCTGCTTCTTGATGAATTTAGGACATTTGATGTAAAATGATTCGCTACAAAGACATTTTGATTCTGACAATGCACTCATTGTGAGCCCTTTATTTCCTCTTTTAAACCTTTCAAGACACAGACAATCCACATGGCATTGGCATACTTATTTTAATTTTTTTTATTTTAATTTTTTGAGAGTTTTTTGCAATAGGGCATGTGCGCTCGCCAGGAAGACAGAGACGGAGAGACAGAAAGGGAGAAATCACCCACCAGGGAGATGGCCACGCCACAATCCCTTCTCCTTCATTCTCTTCTCGGGATCTTGGGCAGGTACACACATGTGCCCAGCATGAGTTTAAGCCACCTGGTCCAGGACTCTAACCGTGGTAGACTACATGGGAGTCCCATGACATAGCCATTACGCCAACTGCTGGTCCTGGCATTGGCATACTTATTAAGACACCATTTAACTGTTGCTTGGGGGTATTTCCTTGATAAATAGATGGCTTTATATAGAGTATCCACTGGAAATATTACATTCGAACATCCTAAGGGAAAAGTTTAATTCTGTTATACAATCTCCCTCTTTCTTTTTCTTATCTCACTTCTTTTCCTCTTTTCTCCATATCTTATTTCCCCATGGGCTACTTAAAAACAGTGCTAAGAGTATTTTAATCCAATCTGTTTGTACTCTATGTAGTTTGGTTTTCATCATTACTGAATCCTAGGATTTAAATAAATCCTGTATTCTTTATACAGTCATCAATTTTTAATTTATTATTTAATAGTAATTCCATGTTTACTTTAAATATGAAGAATATTCTCATTTAAAGTTATTTATCTTGCTTAAAGGAGTCCAGTAAGGTTGTCATTATTGTGATAAGAGTGAAATTAGAGGCATTAATAGTAATCATTTTACTGAATAGAAATAAGAGTAGAATTTAAGTGTTTTAAAAATACATTAGAAACCTTGATTACAGGTTTAAAGATAGTAAGCCCTAAAATTTGTAGTGATTTATAAAAGGATCTGGTTATTTTGTGAAAACAGTATGCCCAAACATCATTTAAAAATACATAGCAAATAGACAGAGAAATGAAAAGTTATTTGCTGAGGATAAGCTGTAATATATGGTAATGTCTTTGACTTGACTATTAAGCACTGTATTAGTGCTGGGAAAAACCATGTCGGACACTGCAAAGATGAACAGTGATTAAATGTAAATTGAAAAATTTAAGAAAAATACACAGCCACTGTATTCATTCTGGGAAAAGCAATGTTGTACACTGTAAAGATATATAGTGATTAAATGTACATTTTTAAAAAGACAAAAATTATATATAGCAACTCTCAGATCAGATTAGTCTTCTCCAACTACTATAATTTTTTCAAATTCTTAGCTATAGTTAGTTCTTTCCTTCCTCTGAAAGGAAGTATTATCGTTCTCCAAAATAAAACAAAAATATTACAATATCTAAATTTAGCCTTGCTGAAGCCATACTTTTGACAGTATAGATTTTTCAAATAAAGTGTTTCAGTCAGTTGCCAGAGGGTATTAGCAATTATTAACATGGGTTTCTATGAAGTGTTTTTCTCTCTTATATTCAGAGGTGACAAACTTGCCAGAACATGGTAGACACTGAATAATGAGATTTAAAATCCATGATGGGGAACCATTACATGGCATAGCAGTTAAGTTGCTGGACTCCCACAGAGTCTACCACAATTTGAGTCCTGGACCCGACAGCTTAAAACTCATGCCAGGTGCATGTGCATGCATGCCCAAAACCTCAAGAGGAAAATGGAAGAGAAGGGATTGGGGCATGACCATCCCCCCTGAGGGGCGTAATTTATTGCTTTTTATCTCTCTGTCTCTCTGGTGAGTACACCTGCCCAATAGTAAAAATCTCTCTTAAAAAAAAAAATCCACAATGGAAAATTCCCATCCCGGATCTTTAATGTCTTACTTCTTAGTAGAAACTCATAAAATTTTATTAGGCATCAAAATGTACGTCTCCTTCTCTGGGATTTATTATCAGAAGCTTTTTGAAAGTATGTTAAGCACAAAATTCTACCATGGTTAAAAACCATATTTGATTACAAAAAAAAAAAAGGAAAAGGAATTCTAAGTTAAAAAATAGATTATTTCCCTATGTGATATTAACAGTCTCAAGAAGGGTTCTAGAACTTCTATACAAGTGTGTGAGGAGTAGGGGTTTTCAAATTTGAACTTGCATCAGAATCATTGGAAAAGTGTGTTCAAACACAGAAATCTGGGCCTTACTCCCAGAGTTCCAATTCCGTAGATCTGTGGGAGAGGAGGCAATGATTTGCATTCCCGACAAGTTTCCAAATGGTGCTGATGCTGTTGGTCTGGAAGCCATTCTTTGAATATCCCTGCGTTAGAAATTAGGATTTACGTGGATGTATCATGTGCCTAGCTACCTCACTGCTTTTAATTAGATGGCAAAGGTTTTTATAAAATCATTTTGTTTGTATTTTTCATTGAATGAGAAAAAGGAACGTTCTTATGTTAAGATTTGGTTTTTTATTTTGTAATGATTTTGAGGAAATATAGAAGAAATGTGGGAAATGAAGACGTATTTTTGATAACTGTGAATATGCAGTCATTTTTTTTTAGGGTACTATATGGTGTTAAACGTTTAAGGGGAAAAATGTATGTATGATGAATTGATGAGGATATTAAAAGAAAGACAGACTGTAACGTATTTAGTAAATAAAGCAGTTCTTTTCATTATAGACCTTATATCCTGAAAGACAAATGCCAACACCTTTTCAGTTTTGTCTCTATTACAATCATTTTTTTTTCCCCCCTGGGAAGAAAAGAATGGTCTCTGTATGTGATTGAAACTATATGATATAGAAAGAAAACTTGGTAAAAATCTTTAACAAGCCTTTTTGTTGTTGTCCAATAGAAATTGTTTCAACAAGAAATCATGATTTTATATTTAATTGACAATGGACAGAAAATTTCACAACCAGAAAGAATAGATCAAAAAGTTAAGCTAGCTGGGGCCAGCAGATGACTTGTTGGTGAAAGCTCTGGATTTCCACACAGCCAAACATGACTTGAGTCCTGGATGCATGTGCATGTGTGCCCAAATATCCCAGGAGGAGAATGGAGCAGTAGGGATTGTGGCATGGCCATCCTCCCAGCGGTGATTTTTCACTTTTCCCCTTACCCTCACACTGTCTTTCTCTGTTTCTCTCCAGCAAGTGCACACACCCTATGACAAAAAAAAAAAAAAAAGAAAAGAAAAAAGAAAAGAAAGAAAACAGGTTAAGCTAGCTTTCTGAAGCTAATATATTCATTTATTAATAAGGGCATATTTATATAGATATTCCAAAGATATCCTAGGCTTAGAAAGTAGAGTCAAAAGCTAGCAACAAATTTCAAGAAATTCAACATCCTTAGTAAAAATCTTCAAGAAAAAAAATAAAACAAAAAAGAAAAAGTCAGAGAGCATGTGTCAGAGAAGGGGATAGGGAGAAAGCCCCTCTTCCCCCCAGTGGGAAATGATTACCCTGCAATTTTTTCTTCTCCATATCTCTACCTCTTCAGCACATTAGGCACATACACACATGTATCTGACATGTTTTTTAAGCAACCAGCGCCAGGCTGAGGTCAGCCATGTGTGATCTGGTTCCCCCAACCATTAGTATATGGGCCAGCTACATATTAAAGAACTCTGCATCTCAAGGATTTCCTTCAGGGATGGCTCTGATTGGTTTAATGCAGTGACAGTACACTTGTCTTTGACCAATGATGTGTCTATATACATTTGACCATTACCAATGAGGCCTAAGCAGAAATGAGAAGCTGGAAATTTGTAGGAACATTTTTAGTTTCCTGATGAAAAGAGAAATAATCAAATGGCATTGTGTGTTTGTGCCTATCACCCTATTTCTTCCCAGGAATATTACATGTTCAGGTTAAATAACCACCCTGTAACAATTTGGAGATGAGTAGTCGGAAAGTCTAGGGGGGGTTGAGGTATGGCTGCCCCCAACATCATCCACCCACTGTATCAAGCAGCTGAGTTTCTCTGAGTGACTTGGTAACAACAAAAATCTACCTGGCCAAACTAATATTAACCAAGGGTTCAGTTACTTGGAATAAAACTCACTCTTATTTTATACCAAGGAATATAACTCCATCGAATCATTTTATAAACTCGACATGAAGATTATCAATTATTAGTTGCGATACTTGACAGGCTGATATGATCTAGTCAAAAGATGAAATATTTTACGAAGTGCTATTTCATTAACACTAAAAAAAAAAAAAAAAAACTGAGACCAGCAGATGGCATAATGGTCACGACACTGGACTCCCATGTAGTTGTCCATGGTTCTAGTCCCAGACCCAGTGACTTAAAACTCACATCAGGTGCATGTTGTGCATGCCCAAGATCCTAAGAGGATAATGGAGGAGAAGGAATTGTAGCATGGCTATCTCCCCTGGTAAGTAATGTCTCACTTTCTGTCTTTCTCGCAAACGTCTGTGCTCTATAGCAAAAAAATCTCAAAAAAAGAAGAAAAAACACTAAAGGAAATTTGATTCTTTGAACTTCTTTTCAAAACAGCACACTACAAATTCATGCTATTTAAAGATAATATTGTTAAAAATTTCAAAGATACATGCACAGTCAAAAAGTCAGGCCTGTAAGTTTTTAGTTCAGACATAGATAGGAGTGATCTTGATTCTATCAATACCTTTTCAGCATTTGAGAACTTAAAAGCATAGGTCCCAGTGGAATACTCAAAAAGCAGCAAAGAACACAGTAATATGTTCTTTCTGTACACAAGGATGGAGTTTCTCCGGATTACACACCACAAGTGCAATTTTTGAGTCATAGAGTATGTTTGTTTTCAACACAGTTAAACTTGGCCAGTGTTTAAGACTGTCCTATTTCTTCATATACTCATGCATATTAATAACTCACAATGTTATACCTTTAACTTTTTTGCACATCTCAGGAATGCAAAATCACATGATGCTATTTTAATTTGTCTCTTTTATTACTAGTTGGATTGAGCAACTCTTCAAGTGTTTATTAGCATCTATATTTTCCAATTTTGAAATATCTATGCTTCTTGTCCAAATACCACTGTTTCTCTTTATTATTTATTTGTAAATATTCTGTGTTATAAATACTAATATTCTCTTAATTAAATATGTGAAAAAATATGGAGGCAGTGGTAAAACATGATACTTTGTGAGACTGATCCACATGAGAAGGCTCTGGGTTCTAGTCCAGACGCATCCCTAAGCATTACAGGCACATTTATAATCAGGAGCTGGGACTAGACAAGGCTGGGGTGGAACAGACATCAGGACTGTACTCAGTTAACTGTCTTTCTCTTTCTCTGTCTGGAAGAGATAAATAAATAAACTTTAAGAAATTTGCAAAATGCAGGCCAGACAGTGGTAGAATGATAACAGAACAGGAACCACATGGGAAGGTCCTGGGTTTGCATCCGGAGACCTCCCTACACATGCTGGGTGTGTGCATGTGCCCATGATCCAGGCTGGGTAGGCTGAGGATGGATCGTGGCATGGTCTATGTTATGGATTCCTCTCTGTCTCTCTTATAAAAGAAATAAACAAATAAACTTTCAAAAATGTTGAAAGTACCTATTTCTGTGTTTCATTCTACCATGTTTGCATATGTATCATTTTGTTATAGAAAAATGTATTATTTGGGGGGACCAGCCAGGTGGTATGGTAGTTGGTGACTGGATCCCACATGGTCAGATGCATAGTTTAAGTGTCAAATCCAGAGGCCTGAAAAATATGCTGGATGCCTGTGTGTGTGTGTCCAAAATCCTAAGCAGAGAACAGAAGAGAGGGATTGTGGTGTGGTCCATACCCCTGTGGATTTTCTCTCTCTCTCCAGTGAGCACACAAGCTGTATAGTAAGTTTTTAAAATGTATAATTTTATACAGTCAAATGTATTTATTTTTTTCTTATGATTTGTTTTTATTATTCTGACAGATCATTCTTTATCCTGAGTTCCCTTAATATATACATGTTATTTTAATACTAATAAGTATCTGTTTATTTAAGATGTTTATTCTGATTGGAATTTATTTTATGCCTAGTAAATGGTGAGAATCTACTTTTTTTACCCCCACCAGAAGGCAGTTGTTTCAATGTAATCTCTAACATAATCCCTTCTTTCCTATTTTTTTTTTCCCTAAGAGGTCATGCATTTCTTTGGAAAACACTGACATGTTTAACAAGGTGGAAAATTATCATACTCAATGGTTAATTATGAGAACATTACACCCTCTAGTTTCATTTATCTTTCTTTCTTTGTTCCTTTTTTTTAATTTGCTAAAGGGTAATTGTAGAGAGAGCAAGTGAGAAAGCACCCTTCATAGGGGATAGGCACACCAATTCCTTCTCCTCCATTCTGATTTCAGAATTTTGGGCAGACACGCACACATGCCTGGCACGTTCTTCAAGTCATCAGCTCCAGGACTCAAACCACGCTGTCAGTCATGTGGGATTCAGTTGTCTTAACCACGATGCCATCTGCCGGTCCAATTTGTTCCTTTTCAGAATTATCTTGGAAAATGCAGTAAAATTTCCTACTTTTGTCAGAATTTAAAAATCAATTTTTAAGAGTTTTCCCCGCCCCCGAATGTTGCAATTTTGAATATAATGTATTATCTATATCTTTATATTTTAATTTAAAAAAACTTGACATTTTCAATATTGAAAGATTTACAAACTGTAACATTTCTTTATTTAAATCTTCTTTGAATCTTTCAATGATATATTAGGATTTGTCTAGAGCTGTTTTATTTCACTAGTTTTAAACCATTATTTATTGTAGTATTTATCACATTAGTTTTTCTATTTATAAAATAAATATGGACATAAAGTGTGGAGAAATTTTAGTAAATAATTTCATGTTTTCTTTATTTATTTACTTATTTTAGATTTTTGTCATTGGGTGCATGCACTTACCTAGAGACAGAGAGAGAGGGAAAGTGAGAAATCACCCCCACTCCCCCCGTGAGAATGACCATGCTGTGCAATCCCTTCTCTTCCATTATCTTCTCAGGATTTGGGGCATGTATGCACTCATGCCCAGCATGAGCTTCAAGCCACCAGGTTTGGGAGAAAAACCTGGTCACTGTGGGAATCCAGTGCCTCAACCACTACACCACTTACTGGACCCAATTTTGTGTATTTTTAATGAAATAAGAAGGGACTTCAATTAGTTCAGGGAGAAGCCAGCAGGTGGCAGAGCGGTTAAGGTTCTGAACTCCCACATAGCCAACCATGGTTCAAGTCTAGAACCTGGCAGCTTGATACTCACGCCTAATGTAAGAGCATGTATGCCCAAAAATCTCAGGAGGAGAATGGAAGAGAAAGGATTGTGGTGTGACCATTCCCCCCAGGGGATGATTTCTCACTTTTAGTCTCTCTGTATCTCTAGTGAGTTCATGCACCCTATATCTAAAATCCACTAAAAAAACAATAGGTCAGGAAAATAGAATTAAAGGACAAGCTTATTTTGATACAAAAATATTTTAAATTCAGAAAACTTTTTTTAAAATAACAAGCACTTTTCATAACTGCTTGAAGACCCTTTGTATATGGTACTTATATAGTATCAATATATAAATATAAAGTTTGTATTTTCATCCAATTTAAAAATAGTTTCCACTGGGGATACAAAGAAAAAAAAATAAATGAGAATGTAAAGAATTATAGTTTCATCTATAAATCACTCTTCTGAGAAAGAGAATTATCTGAAGTAAATATATATATTTTTTTAAGATCGAATAGTGGGCATATATGTATGATTTGTATCCTTGAGACTATGTTTATTCATATTCCATATAATTCAGAAGAAATATACCAAGGCAGCACTTTAAAGAGAAACATAATTAAATGAGCAGATAAACACACAAGGGCTATGCCAATCATGTGCCATCTCTTGTTGATTTTTCTAAGAATGATACACCCCAGTTGCCATGGAGGGCCCTTTCAGGGTCAACAACATAGCTTTTCCATGCTCTGCTTAGAGCCCTGAGCAGGTGCTATGCATTGCTGCTGTCAGCGCGTTGCCATTTACCCTGACCCTGCAGGCCAGGTCCTAGCAACAGTCTTCAGATCCCTGGAAATCTTACATATTGGATATTCTTATACCTGTGCTGCCCTGTGCTTGCCCTCCACTGTTTGCACAGCAGTCTCTGTAACCTTGGCTCTGTATACAGAGAGCCTTCTTTAACCCGAAATTCTTCACAGAATTTTCCCCTCCTGTCCTTGCCTGAGACTAAAACTTGCCCTTTTCCCCCCTTCTTGAAAATGTCTTATAGGAAAAAAGCATTCATTCTTTCCCATTTTATTTTCTCTTGGACAAAGAGATCTTCTCCTGGTGTTTCATTGCCACTTCCTGACAATGTTTCCTTCAAAAGGAGCATGACCTTGGGCCAGGTTCCCTGGGCCTGAATTCTGGCTCCACTACTTCCTGACCATGTGGTCCTGAGCCATTAATTATTATTTCTATGTCTCAACGCCTTTCGCTGACAGTCAGAAATGTGAAATACTTAACTTGTAGACTTTTGGTGAGAATTAAGTAAGTGAATATCGGTAAAACAAATAGAAAGTGGTTTTTGAAACAAGGTGATTCACTAGTTTTCCACATGTATCAATTACTGGAATGTCTACTAGAAGAACCCTATCTATAATGTACTCTCTAGTATAACCTGCTGGATCGTCGGAAATGTCATGACACATTTTTCCATAGAACTACAGAGAAAAACATATCATAACTTTTCTGACAACTCAGTGATTCTTGTCATTCCCACCATTGATTTTATGTGTGATCTCTCTAATAACACAAACCCTCAGAAATTTCCATTAAAAAAAAAACTCTTTTACTTTTCTTTATGGAGAATTCCAATATGTACTTCATGTATTATCTTGTGATAGGATTTCAGACAAACGACAAACTTAGCTACTCCAAATTTGAATGATAGTTTGATACCAGTTCAAATGTAAATCGCATAAGGACACACAGATGTTAAAATACTAATTGGTTGTAAGTAGGTAAATTAAGAAAAAAAAAACTCATCTAAGATTAGTTTCAACTAGATACCGACTTTATTTGTAAACGTATAGTAGCAGGAAGATTCAGAGCAAATCATTAGCATATTTCTTTTTTTTTTTTTGGAGAGGTTTTCGCTATAGGGCGCATGCGCTCGCCAGACAGACAGAGAGATAAAGAGGCAGAATGCGAGAAATCACCCCCCCCACGGGGGATGGTCACGCCGCAATCCCTTCTTCTCCATTCTCCTGTCAGGATCTTGGGTATGCACGCACACGTGCCCAGCGTGAGTTTTAAGCCACTGGGTCCAGGACACGAACCACGGTCGACCATGTGGGAGTCCAGTGACATAGCCATTACACTAACTGCTGGTTCCCATCATTAACATATTTCTCTGTGATGACACTGGCGGTGATCTTTCTAAAGGGACAGTATGTAAAGCTCTGGGTGTTTCAGCACAAATTAAAGACACTAATTGTGCTAGGGATCTTTGAATTCTTCACACCAACAAATTTGAAGTAAATAATAATAATAATAATAATAATAATAATAATAATAATAAAATCCAGTTTTCTTTAATATCTTTGGGTTGGCTACACTTACTGACATATTTCTATTGACTAGAATCTTAGAGGAACAATAAAATGTCACTTCCGGTGGTTGGTTTCTGTTTGGGTATAACTTTTTACAGCTCATGGATTGCTTAACCTGGAGATCAGCAGCCATCTTCTAGGGCGGCGCTATAGAGTCAGGTCCTTGAGAAGAAAGTCCTGCCAAAAGCAGCGTACGTTAGTTTGGAGGCAAATCTTTCCCTCCTCAATGGATCTTCGAGGTGAGACTAGACAGGACTGACAGCTTAAGAACAACCTCATGATATACCTTGAGCCAGGGATTCTCGGTTAAGACATATCCCAATGCCTGCCTTCCAGAAATGCTAAATAAATATGTGTTGTCTTACTGTGCAGTTTGTGGGCAGTTTCCTATAGACTATCAATATAGTCTATAGTCTACACTAATGAATGCTTTTAGTATAGAATGTAAATTTTATGTTATTTCTCCATAGATTTTTGTAAGTTATATCAATAGTTTAAGAGCCAGTTACAGGGGCGAGCGGCTGGTGTGGTGGTTAAGGGCACTAGAATCCCACATGGCAAACTGCGGTTCAAGTCCTGGACCTGACAACTTGCTTTCTTACTCTCTCTCTCACTCTGTCCCTCTCTGGTCAAAAGAAAAGAAAGGAAGGAAGGAAGGAAGGAAGGAAGGAAGGAAGGAAGGAAGGGTTAAATAAAATATTTTTTAAAAAGCTACAGATAAAAAAGATAATAGAAAATAAGGCATAAAAGTCCAGTCACTAGCCAGCAACCAGAGCATTAATAGAGTTGAAGCAAAATCTTAATGTTTACATATCAGAGTATCAGTTAACAGGGAAATTAAGCATAGTAATCCTAGAATACATACAAATGCTACAAGGGGGTATTTTGTTACAATTTTGTACAATTACTACTTCTTCAGTGACTTCTGATCCAAATGGATATGCCAAGGGAACACTAGATTGAATTAAATTTTATATTATTTATAAAGATTGTTTTGAGACAGACAGTAATATGTTTTCCTTAGAGTTCTTATTCTTTCACTAATGGCAAAACAGAGTCCAGAGGAAATAAATATTTACATTATTGCTCTTTGGTTCAACTGACCATTTATAGCAACAATAACTAAACTATGTTTCTCTTTGACTTTTCACTCAGTAACATGTTGAGGTAGTTATTATTATGGCTACTTTTTTTTAAAAGAAACATTGGGATTCAGGGAATTTAAATAGCTTTGAGACAATGTCCCAGTTAATAATCAATGAGCTGAAGAGAAAACAAATATGTCAGGTTTCAAATCTCATTCGAATAACAAGAATTGAAATCTATTATTTTAGATTTAGTTATCCAATTATAACATTTATTTTTCCAAATGTTTTAAAGAAAAGCAGATTTGTGGGATGTTAAAATGTCTAATGCTGGAACAAAGTGAATTCTCATATCAAATAACTTTGGAAAGTATTAGATCATATACGTCATATACTTTCAATATACCTCATTTGGTGTAATGTTTCAGGTTATATTGTAAGCAATTTTGCTATGCATACTTTTTTCAACAATAAAGTCTGAAAATCATAAGTGTAAAATACCATGAAATTTAAATTTCATGAGACAATTTCATCATTGATAATTTTCTTTCAAGATTATTTTTTACTTCTTTTTTTTCTTTGGAGAGGTTTTCGCTATAGGGCGCGTGTGCTCGCCAGACAGACAGAGAGAGACATACAGACAGAAAGCAAGAAATCACCCCCCAGGGGGGATGGCCACACCGCAATCCCTTCTCCTCCATTCTCCTCTCCGGATCTTGGGCACGCCCGCACACCCGCCCGGCGTGAAATTTAAGCCACCGGGTCCGAGACGCGACCCGCGGTCGACTACGTGGGAGTCCAACGACATAGACATTACGCTAACTGCTGGTTCCCAAGATTATTTTTTACTTCTTTTTAAAATTATTTTTATTATTTTCTTCTTTCTACTTATTTTGTGTTGAGTTTGCTGCTTTTTTCTGAAATTATTATATATTTTTAAATAAAATCTTCATTTTTCTTATGAAGACATTTAAACTTAAGTTCAAACTATTGCTTTTAAAATAGGCTTTAGTAAAATATACCACATGCTTGATATAACACGCTGAACTTTTGTTATCATTACATTCAAAATACTTCCTTTAATTCTATCATCAACATATGTTTTCTATTAGCTTATAAAATAAACACCATAGGACAGTATTATGTATACCACTAAAACAAGTTAATTGTGACACAATAAAAATAAGAAAAGAAAAATAAAGGTGATATTTATATTTTTAACTGCCCTTATTCCTTTTTGCATGTCTGAGTTTCCATCTGGTGTTATTTTTCTTCAACCCAAAAGACATCTTCTGGCTTTTCTAAAATTAAAGATCTACTGATGATGAAATCTCTCAGCTTTAGTTTACCTAAAAACACAGTTTTAGTAAACTCTCATTTTTGAAAGATTTTTTTTTGTTGTTGTTGAGAATTTAAATCTATTGTTTTCTTTTCTCTCAGCATATTAAAAATTCCTTTTCTTGTCTTATGACTCTCACAGTTAATGATAAGAAGCCAGTAATATTTTTGATTGTTTTTCCCCAATACGTGACATCTTTTTTTTTGGTTTTCAAATTCTTTTCTATAGCTTCATTTCCTTAGCAGTTTAATTCAAATGGCCATTCACTATTTTGCATTTGTACTTATCATAAGTAGGTTTCCCCAAGCTTCTTGAATCTGTACAATTATGTCTTCAACAAATTTGGAAACATTGTAGACGCCATGTATACAAACGTTTCTGTAGAATTCTTTTTGTCCTCTTTTTCTATGCCCTCAGTGACACATCTGGTGCTGACGCTTCATATCACCCCAAAATGCTTATTTTTTCCCCTTTTTTTCTTTATGGCTAATACCCTTTTATATGTACAAATTATCTGACCATGTCTTCTCCACTTCACAAATGGCTATCAAGCTCATGAAGTGAATTTTTCATTTCGGAAATTGTACCTTTGCACTCAATACTTGTATGACTTGTCAAAGTTGACCTTGTTTGTGACACACCCAAGTATTCACCATCAAAACTTCCTCTTCCTTCAAGTCTATGAATATATTTAAAATATCTTCTTACAATCCTTAACATTTTGTTTCTACTAACTGTTTTTCCTACTGACTTTAGATTACATTTTCTTCTTTTTTTCTACATCTAGCAATGTCAATTGTGTGTTGAATATTTGGGGATGTATGTCATAGGGCTTTGTATTGTGTCCTTTTTCCTTTAAAATGGAAAAACGATATTATGACTGTCACAAAACCATAATTTCCTTTAAGTTTCTATTTATATTTTCTCTTTAAAAGCTTTATGCATAGGTATCATTACAAATCTTCTTTGGTATTGCTTTCCTTTCTAATTTGTAATGATACGTATGTTCAGAGATATATTTTTGTCTGCAAGTGGGATCAATCAAGTAACATAGGAATGGGGGCTTTTTAAATTCCCCAGGCTAAACAGAAACTTGGAGAAAAGTGCTGTCTTGTGTTATGTTCGTCACAGAAGTATTATTGTCTTCTGAGAAGGAAGACTGTGTAAGTTCAAAGAAATCACACAACTTTGAATCAAACATTAATCTATACATGAGAAAGAAGTGTGGGTATAAATTAGGCAACTCTGATTCATTTGTTAATTTAAAAAATGACAAGGGCTATTCTAAATGAAAACTGACAACATGAAAAATGTTTATGGCAACTTTGAAAGTAATTTTAGAAAAGCAAGAAAATCACTTTCGAGATGGCTTCTTTCATCTTTGTGTCACTAAATAATTGTTCCAAGAAAGGCTTACAAATTTTACATTATGAAGAATTCCTATAATCCAGTTTTACTAAAATAAAGCAAACCATTAAAGTCAAGTTTCTTAAAAAGTACATTTTTCACACATTTTGAAAATTTTTAAAAAAGTGTTTATAAAATTTTCCTGTCTACTCTTAACTCCCATGCACCAAGATCTCTTCCAGAAAGGCAATTTGAAAGTTTTCTTACATGTGATTCCAGATACATATTCGTCTCACAAGATCTAGAAGAAAGCAGTCTGAAACAGAGAGCTGTCAAAGCTGAAACTAGGCTTATTTCCATGTACTTTGAAATAGTATAAATCTTATTAATTGTCATGTTCTAATTATTTTGGCTGATGTATTAGCTTGGTTGTAATAACAAATTACCACAGAGTGAGTAGTTTAAACTAAATAAATGTATTTTCTCATAGTTTTGGAGCCTGGAAGGTCAATATCAACTGGTTGGCGGGTTTTGTTTCACCTGAATCCTCTGTCCATAATTGCAAATGACCACTCTCTTATATCACAGATGGCCTTTCCCCTATGCTAGTGAATCCCTAGTTTCCCTTCTATTTTTTTTTTTTTTTGAGAGGTTTTGCTATAGGGCGCATGCACTCGCCAGAAAGAGAAACAGAGAGACAGAAAATGAGAAATCCCCCCTCCGGGGTGGAGGGGAGGGATGGTCATGCAACAATCCCTTCTCCTCCATTATCCTCTCGGGATCATGAGCACACACACACACATGCTCCTAGATTCAGTTTAAGCCACCAGGTCCGGGACTCAAATCATGGTCAACCACATGGGTGTCCAGCAACATAGCTGGTCCTGATAAACTTTTTTTTTTTTTTAGATATGGTATTTTTTTGGTATAGGGCACATGCACTCACTAAAGAGACAAGGAGAGACAGAGAGACAGAAAGCGAGAAATCACGTTCAGGGGGATGGCCATGCTGCAGTCCCTTCTCCTCCAATCTCCTCTCATGATCTTGGGCATATATGCACAGGCACCTGGCCTGAGTTTTAAGCTGCTGGGTCGGCTCATGATCTATATATGCACAGGCACCTGGCCTGAGTTTTAAGCTGCTGGGTCGGGAATTTAAACCATGACTATGTGGGAGTCCAGCAACGTAACCATTATACTATCTGCTGATCCCAAAGATATACAATTTTTAAAAAAAATATATTTTATTTAATTTTATTTATTTATTTTAATTTG
>NW_006159764.1:3904211-3933424 GCF_000334495.1 Tupaia belangeri chinensis
GGGAAAGAGAGAGAGAGAGAGGAGGAGAAACCCACCAGGTCTGGAACTTGAACCATGGTCAGCCATATGGAAGTCGAACATCCTTAACCACCACACCACCTGCTGCCCCAAAATATATAATTTTTAAAGTAATTTTGAATACATCTATAACACCTTTCATTTTTTCTTAGTGTCTTCAAATTCTGTAACGTTAAGGAGAAACTTTATACTATCGCGTTCCATCCTGAAGCAGGTCAGTTTAAGGTTTAGCAGGACTGCAGCCATTTTGAAATTTAAAAAGCCCTCTAACAAGGACAGTGTGACCAAGTGCTGCATCACAGGAGAACTGCTTGAGAGACGGTCAAGTGAGAAAAAAGAATGAGTATTTGAAAAATATCTGGATAATTACTCAAGGGGCAATGACAGACTCTGACTAATTATAGTGAAGAATGATTTGTACGTACACCTGTTTTGTACCTGTAAATACTGAGAACCTGTGAGCTTTTTTCCAGACAGTTCGATGATACCTACTGCCTGCCTTTCTGAATCAGTCACAGAAATAAACTCCCTTCTCTAACGTTTGCCTCTTGTTCATTAGAAGAAGTAGCTGGATGAGTTGGCCAGCAATAATCCCAGTCTTGAAGATTCATGTACTTCTTCTATAGAAAATCATCCCAATAGTCCCAAAAGTCTCAACTCCCTGCTATACCAACTCCAAAGTGCCAAGTCCAAAGCTTCATATGAGATTCAAGGCAAATTCCTACCAGCTGTGAGCCTGTGAAGTTACAAACTCCCGATTGCATACTCTCAAAATACAATGGAGGAATGAATGCAAGGCAGAAATTTCCATTTCACTAGAAGCAAAGAATATCAAGCCTTAAGCAAATTCAAAACCCAAGAGGGCAGACATTCAATCTTGAAACTCCTTGCACACACATCCTGGATGTTCTAAGAGCATTAGGCCTCACCCCCTGCCCTACCCCACCCAATGCACCAGGCAGCTTTATTTCTTGGCCCTCTGTGTTCAGTCCATGGTGGGGTTGTCTCTGCTGTTCCACCCTTGTGGTGGGTACTCTGCTCTGACTCCAAGTTTCACTTGACTTAGTCCTAATGAAAGATCCCTACAGTGGCTATGCCCCTGTGGCAGATCTCTGCCTAGATTCCCAGAATTCCCAAGACATTCTTCAAGATATTGATGGAAGTCTCCATGTTCTCGCATTCTGAGAGTGGGCAGAATCGCTTCCATGTGCACACCACCCGTGTCTGCTACTTGTAAGTTCTGGAATAGCGACTAGAAGAGCAGCCTGAGCAGCCTAGGCCAGGGTTTAGAATGCTTTCCCAGGATATGGGGAAGAAAGTTCTGAGGTGGTTGAGAACAATGAACCTTCCCTGGGCCCATGCCCCGAAATCCTCTCCTCTTTTAGGGTGCTGTGTTTGTACGGACCAGCAATTCTCTCTGGGATTTTAGCCCATTTTCTTGACAATTACCACTTGGGTCCTTTTTAGCCCTGCTAATCTCTTTAGCAACCATTCTGCAGGCCAGTTTTCCTCTGCCAAACATGCTTTTCCATTCTTCACCACAGCCAGGCTGCAAATTTGCCAAACTTTTCCACTCTGCTTCTCTTTTCATTAGAAGTTCTACCTTGACATCAGTTCACTGCTCCCTCATTTAACTAAACGCAGTGAACCGCCATGCCATTCCTTCTATATTCTGCTTTGAAACCTCATTTTCCAGATCTTCATGGCTCTTAAATTTAAAATTAAACAAAGCCTAAGGACATGAATATTTTGTAGACAAAGTCATCGGTATGGCATCACATAGGTGACACTTGTTCTTCCATTTCCAAAAAAAGAAATTGCTTCATTTTCTTTTGAAACTTCTTCAGACTGATCTTTATTGTCCATACTTCATTCAGTGTTCTGGTCACCATTAAACGTTCTCTAAAACATTTCTGTTCATTTCCATACTGTTTCTCTTTTCACTCAATCAGAATCCAGGTTTTTCCTGGCCTTATCATCATTTCCCACTGTGTAGCTCCAAAGCCATTTTCATGTTTTTAAATATCCATAGCAATGCCTTCCTCTTGACTATACCTAGTTCTCTCTTAGTTCATTACAGTCATATCTGAGACAGGGTGAATTTATGAAAGTAGAAGTTTAATGTTTCACAGTTGTGTGGCTGGAGAGTTCAAAGATGTCACAAAATGGCAGAGAGCAGAATTTTAAAAATGTTTTTAAAGAATTATTTATTTACTTTCATTTGACCAGAGAAAGACACATACAGAGAGAAAGAAAGTGAGAAAGCAAGCCACCAAGTTCAGGACTCAAACCATGGTCAGCCATGTGGGAGTGTCCAGCGCCTTAACCACCACACCACCTGCTGGCCCCAGAGAGAAGTTTAAGCAGAGTGAAGTGTGGCCCGTGTCCCAGTGGCCTTCTCTCTACCATTCCAGTCTCATTCTTTCATTCATGGAGCTCTACCTTAATCTCCCAATGGATCATCTCTTCTCAAAGATCCCACCTTTGAACCCCATAATCAGGTCAATTTTTCACCTTCCTAATTCCATGACAGTGGCTGAACACATTCATCTGGGGGGACATATTCAAACTATAACACACCCTCAGTAGGGTTTTCATACAATGATCCACCCTAGCCTTAGCCGCCCAGGTCACAGGTACATGCCCACAGTCAGCACGAACAGGCCCCTTCTGTGTGGGTCTAGTTGTGTGACTGCTGCACCACCACCTGGTCTATCTTGCAACTTTGGTATGGTGGTTAAGGGCACTGGACTCCCATATGGCTGACTGTGGTTCGAGTCCCAGACCTGGCAGCTTGCTTTTTCACTTTCTCTCTCTCTCTCTCTGTCCCTCTCTGCTCAAATTAAATAAGTAAAGTTAAATAAAATAACTTTTTTAAAGAATTATTTATTTAACTTTATTTATTCATTCATTTATTTTAATTTGACCACACACACACACACACACACACACACACACACACAGTGAGAGAGAGAGAGAGGGAAAGTGAGAAAGCAAGTCATCAGGCCCAGAATTGGAACCATGGTCGGCCATGTGGGAGTATCCAGCACCTTAACTACCATGGCACCAGCTGGTCCCAATAAAATAATTTTTAAAAAAGAAGTATATTTCAAATTTTGAAGTTTTTGGCTTTCCCTCATTCTTGTCATTATTTGCAACTTATATGAATTGTTATTATAAAGCATACACTATGTGATTTTAAGTCCTTAAGATTTCTTAATTCTTTATTATGTATCAGAATATGCTAAATTTTGTCAGTATTGCAGCTAAAAAGAAAGTGCATTTTATTGTTGAGTTTTCTGCCAACATATTTAAAGTTAAATTGGCTAATTATTATGTATAAATGTTAACATTTTCTATGTTTTTAAACCAATTTCAGTTCTGTGAGATTTGGGTTTTTGTTTGTTTGTTTGTTTTTAGATTTTTGCCAGAGGGTGCTTGTGCTCACCAGAGAGAGAAAGACAGAGACAGTGAGAGGGAAAGCGAGAAATCACCCCCAGGGGGGATGGCTATGCCACAATCCTTTCTCTTTTCTCCTCTGGGGACTTTAGGGACACATATACATATACCCAGTGTGAGTTTCTTGACAGGGGTCCAGGCCTTGAGCAGCGGTAGGCCATGTGGGCGTCCAGCACCTCATCCACCACACTGCCTGCTGGCCCTTATTTCTTTTTAATAACTGACATTTTTGTTTTGTGTGGTGACATTTTTGTTTTATGTGGTTTATAATATACCAATTGGTGTGTAAAATTTAGAATTATTAATAATTTCTTGATGAATTACATTTTTTATCACTATAATATATTTTTTGGAGGGATAAAGATTTTTCACTTAAGGTCTTGTTTTTGCTATTACTAAAGCAAGAATAGCAAAATTTTAGTTTGTGTCTCTTTAATTTGTTTCTAATCTTTTATTTTCAGTGTTTCTGTGCCCTTTTTATGTTTTTTTTCATTCAATCTAAATCTTATTTTTAATTGTAGTACTTAGTCTATTTACACCTTGTTTTAATTCCGTTTAAATCCTCTTTATTTTGATTGTAATGTTTAGTCTATTTATACAGAATGTGATTACCAATGTAGTTGGATTTAATGCTACCAGGTTTCTTATTGAAATTCAACTTTTTATTTTTTATTATTTTTCTTTTCTTTCTTCTTTTATTTTAGATAATATGTTTCTGAATTTCTTCTCTTTCCAGATGAGGTACATTTTTTTGAGTAATCATTTAGTCTTCACCTTAGAACTTGCAATATTCAATTTTGGTTTATCAAGATATCATAATTTGCAATCTACCCTCTTCCCATATGTTGTAAAGACCTTAGGTCACTTAGATCATTTTAACTCCAATTATCCCATACAGTACTCTTTTCATATATTTATGTATTTTAATTAATTTTCTTTTTTATAAAGATTTTTGCTATAGGGTGCATGTGCTTGCCAGAGAGACAGAGATAGAAAGCAAGAAATCATTTCCTCCAACCCGGCCATGGGGGATGGCCAAGCTGCAATTCCTTCTCCTCCATTCTCCTCTCTGGATTTTGGGTTAGGTGCATATGCACCTAGTGTGACTTTGTTTTCGTTTTTGTTCTTTTTTTAATGATTTATTTAGTTTGATTGATTGATTCATTCATTTATTTTAATTTAACTAGAGAGAGACACACACACACACACACAGAAGAAAGAAAGTGAGAAAGCAAGTCACCAGGTCCAGGACTCAGTCCATAGTCGGTCATGTGGGAGTGTCCAATACCTTAAACATCATGCACCTCCCAGCCTCCCGCTGTGACTTGTAAACTGCCAGGTCCGACATTCATTAGAATCCAGCAAAGGAAAGGAACCATTGTGCAATCTGCTGGTTCCTCACTAATTTTGATTATGTAAATATTTTACTTTTTTTTTTATGATGTTTTTGCCTTAAGGTGTGTGTGTTTGCAGGACAGAAAGAGAGAGGGAAAGTAAGAAATCACTCCCCAGTGGGGATGACTACGCCTCAATCCCTTGTCTTCCATTCTCCTTCCAGGACCTTGGGCATCCACACACATGCACCTGGCATGATTTTCAAGCCACCAGGTCCAGGACCTGAACTGTGGTTGGCCATGTGAGAGTCCAGTGACATAACTGCTATGTCATTGACTGACTCCTATGTCAATATTTTGTACAGGAATACTTATAATTAAAGTGTTAGATTTCCATCAAGGTTCCTAAAAATAAATAAAGATGTAAAACTATTTCTGTTTCCAAAAATTATAATATATAATTGTGCTTTAATATTTATAATTATTCAAGATGAAAAATGTAACTGTATTTTTCCTTTGTTTTGCTATATTGGAAAGCTGAAACACAAAATTTCTCCTCACTTGTAGAGGTATTTTTAATACTTTTCCTGATTAATCAAGGAAGAACTGGTTTTAGAGTTGCCAGAGTTTCCAAATTTTGATTTAATACGCCATACATGTTTCATGCTAGATAAGAGGAAACTATATTTTTAGGAGCGCTAAGGCATGTGGCTCCTCTAAGGGAAGCAATAAAGATGAAATAGCTTCCCCTAGGGAAGAAGTAGCTCAGAGGTTTGGGAGAGAGCAATTGTTACCCGTTCCTGTGCCAAGGAGTTAATCCTGGTGAAGTTTGATAGTGCTCATAGCTGGAAAAGAGCTGAATGGGTAGACCATGTAAAAATCACCATGAAAATCCTGATGGGAGATCTAGAGCCCAAGAGCAATGACAATGTTGCCCAAATACTCCTCAGCCTCTACTTGAGAAGAAATACCCTATTATCTAAGTCCAAAAGATTGTTATTGCCATTTCCAAGTGGTCATTAGCAAGATCCATTAAATCAAAATAAAAAAAAATTTAAAAAAACTTCCATTTTCTAAGTAATTAAATAACACATTCCTCGAGATTGAATAAATTTTAAAGGCACAGATTAAATCATGACATCTGGAACTTTCAAGATGATTGCCTGGAGACCATGTATAATAACCATTTATTCCACACATTATTACTTTTTCAAAGAACAATTAAGCTCACGATCTTATTTACTCTCCATAATAAAGCTGACATTGAAGTACAATTAAAAAATGCTGGCCTAGAACTCAATAATCTCGGGTCCAATTTGGCTTTGTTTCCAAAGTCACGTCACTTCTCTGTGAAAAGTCACTTAACTTCAGCAAGCATGGGGAACTGGCATGTGGCTCTATTGTTTTTGCCTGTCCAACATCCAATTCCACTTATTTTCATAACAGAACATGATTTTCCTTTGGAAAAATCCTCTCTAAACTAGGAGGAGTTTATGTCGTTCAACAGGGGAGCCCTAATTCAATTTGATTTATATCCTCACAGAAAGGAAATGAGGACGTTATGGCCCAGTGTCAGTAATTTGTTCATGAATTGACCAATGAAACACTTAGGATCCACAGCACTCATACCTGGACTTCCGTTACTCTATAAAAATGAAAAGTTCTCTCCCCCGTGGTAACTAAGCTGGTAAGATATAAGCCTGGAGGAGTTTCGAAGTCCCGACATGGACAGTTTGCTAGCAAATGAGGCCAACACAAAGGAAGATAGACTAGATCCTTGGAAGGACAGGAATCCTTGTTTCAATGTGAGTTCCTGAATTCAGCGATGTTTTCCCCAGGAATATTTTGTAAGCCAGTTTCAGTTGGGATTTCTATCATTTGCAAAAGAATAAGAGTCATGGTTCACCTAATTTCTTCTAACATAAAATCAGAAACATAACCAGACATAATGCACATCCTAAAGGGAAATGATTAAATATAGAATCTAAACTCTCAAGTGCAGGATTTTTTTTTTCTCTTACAGCTGACTGGACAATGTGAAGAACAATACCTGGCACATAATAAATGATCTCTTTGTTAAATTAATCGATAGATTTTCATCTTAAATTGGGGAATTTTCTAATTCTTTTCATCTTATCATTCTATCTAGAAAAAACACAACATTTTCTTTGTTTATGGTTGTGTGCAGTACTAAAGTAGGATATATTTGTAGCTATCAATCTTCCATATATAAATTGGAGAACATAAGAGTCTTGTCTTCACAAATCGCCAAACACAGACAACTCTACTGTTCTTGCTACTGAGGTTGATCATGGGTGTTTCTTTATCCATGAAGATTTAAATCATTTATTTTATCACAATTAAATCTTTATTTGAACACACATTTTTTCATAGGTTTACATTTGCATGAATAATTTCTTGGCTATCATATGTTTACTGAGCACTTCTTAGATGCTAAAAATTGTGCTATTGCAGTATGTTATAATAGACATGTCAAAATGAGGCCTGATTAGATATGAACATTAGATATGAACAAAATAATCTTTACTTAAGAAGGTTTCTGAGGGTGAAAATAAGAAAACTTAATTATATATCTGAAAATACTTTAAAAATGCAAATTAATATAAGTGTCTAGGTGCTTCTTTAGGCTAGACACATAGGACTTAAACCGACTCGTGTTTTATGGACATGCATAGTTGGATTGATCCTAACAGGATATGGCGTGAATGCCTCCCCCTAGAACACACCTTGGGAAGACATCATTTACAAAAATGATGCAAAGTTGCTGCCTTGGGTCACATCGGTGATAACAGCCTACTTACCACAATTATCTTCTCGCTCCGCTATGCTGAAACTTCTGTTCCTGTTCATGTATTTTATATCTATCTATCTATGTTTATCTATCTATCCCCAAAGGATGCAAATATATATATATGTGTATATATATATATATATATGTGTGTGTGTGTGAGTATATATATATATATATATACATACATATATACATACACACTCATAAACCACATAGATCCTGCCCTTTTTAAAAAAATCTTTAGACTTAATTTCCCACAGGGATCTCTGTTGCCAAGATCATTCTGTTTCAAAACTGCAGGAAGGCACTTTAACTTCACCGTTTCCCCCTTGGCCAAACTATCTCCACCAGGCATTGGCATCCCTTTTATAAATCAGTACTGCCGCTACTGGCACTGTCCCATTTTCTGGAGAGTTCTCACTGCCTCTTCCTCTGCCAGCCATTTCTCTCCCTGATGAAATGGATATCTCAGAGAACCAATGTGGCTCTCGTAGAAGAAAACAATATGAGAAAAGCCCTTGGTTCAAACCAGTATTATAGAAAAAGACGGTAAGATGGGAATAGCTTGTAATTGTTTTGTGGAGAGCAAGAAGCTTAAAGAATTTATAAGAAAAATTGAGCATGGCTAGGCAAGAGTAGTTTGGTTTCTTTTTTTCAATAAATTTTTACTGTTGGAATTATGGACAGATCTGAGAAAATTAAAGTTGTGGTAATCATTGGACAAATGCAGGGTTGATAGGACTAAAGTCCATGGCTTATCAACTGTTGATCAACTGAGTTTATACATGGGTATGGGGGAGAACGGCTGGGGGAAAGTGCTTGGTAATGTCAGTGGAAATTTGTATTTCTTTAGCATATTTAACACTCTGTACCCAGTGGATTCTCCATGGTACCATGTTCAGTACAGAAAAGAGTGACCTTCTTACTTTGGCTGTTAGGCTTTATCACAGGATTATAATAGTGTTTCAGAGTCCACCTCCCTAAGGCCCTCCAGAGAAATAACTATGGCTTTAGAGATATCTGAGTCAGGCAATAATTTATTATTTATTTTAGAGAGATTTTTGCTATAGGGTGCTAATGCTCACCGAGGAGACAGGAGACAGAAACAGAAAGAGAGAAATCACTCCCCTGTGGGGGATGGCCATGCTGCAGTATCTTCTCCATTCTCCTCTAAGAATTTTGAGCATGCATGCATATGTCCTGGAGCAAGTTTTAAGCCACCGGTCCATGGTTCCATGACTCAAACCATGGTCGACCATGTGGAAGTCCATTAATGTAATCATTATTCCATCTGCTGGTCCCCAAAACATTTTAATTTTTTTACAGCTACAATATTGTACTTAAATTATCCCTCCTGTTATGGGCTAAGTTGTGTCCTCCACTCCCTTCAAATTCATATGACAAAGTCTTAACCCTCAGTACCTCAGATATGACTGGTTAAAAAGGTAATTAAGTTAAAATAAGGTCTCTAGAAGGAGCCCTAATCCAGTAAAATGTATGTCCTTATAAGAAAAGGAAATTTGAACACTGACATGAACAAAAGGAATATCATTTGAATGAAGACCTTGATCTCGAATTTCTAGCCTCCAGAACTGTGAGAAAATAAGTTTCTGTTGTGTAAGCCATCTGGGGAATTTTATCACGGCAGCCCTAGAAAACTATTATGTCTACCTTCTTATTTCTAAAGTTGTGTTACTGGAAGAGGCCTGCTCTCATGTCCTCCTCAACCCTTGTCATCATTTTCTTCCTTAAAAGCTTCTCTAGACCTCTGCCATACAAATTCTCCTGACATATGCACTAAGTCTGAATAGTGTTAGATGTGGCATAAGTTTTAAATGAACCACACTTTCTCTTCTCAAACCAAACATTCTTCTTATACATTTACTGAATGACTACACAACTATAGCTGGCCCCATCATTATAATAGACATTCCTCTTAAAAAGTAAGATTTAATGTGCTATCAATCAGGCTATCGTTAAGCTTCACAGGTACAAACCTTAGGGTAAAGGCCAAACTCTACTTAAAAGAGCTAGCAATGCATTTGTTCAATTGCATCCTCCTTGTAATAGTGTCTTCAGGAGAACCTCTCTATCGCTCCTCTGCTGCAAGGTTTGGTCAATACCTGAAGTAATGGTCTTGTCATTAGGCTCACTTAAACATAAAAGCTTTGAGGTGTCAGAGAGAATGCTCATTGAAAAAGAAATTGACTATATGGCACACTTGAATGTGCCCGTACTTCTAAATGAATTTGTAAGCTCATCCTGATTGATAACACATTGGGCAACAGCTTGTAAGGCTCGTGAGGCAAATTAAATACACATAGATTACACACTGATAAAAGGTAAATGCTCTTGCTATTGCTCAGTATAATTTAAAATTTGTTATATGTTAGAATAATTCATTTTTCTCTCATTATAAGCTAATAGATAGACAATGAACACTGCAGTTCATTGGAGAAATTAATTCAAATACCAACTCTCTACTTAATATGGTAGAGTATCCATCTCCTGTTCTTTTTTTTGTTTTAATTCTAATTTATAAACTAGGTATAATCATGCCAATCACACATTAGTTGTAAAAATTATTCAACCAAATATAGTTCACCCTTGCCCTCTAAAATTCACATCGGTCCCACATGTAAGATATTTTCACCCCATTGCAATGTTATTAAAACTTAGCTCATTTTCACATTTATTCTATGTCCAAAATTATCAGTTCTAAATATCATCATTCAAGTCATCTAAACCAAGAAATTTTGAGACTAGGTATAATCCATCCTGGGGCAACATTTCTGTAAAGGTGTACAACTAGAAAATAAGTTGTCTGCTTCCAAAATACAATGGTGGGATAACTGTCAAATAGACATTCATATCCCGACAGGGACAACATGGGGAGAATAAAGAGGTCACTGATCTAGAGCAAGTTCATGACCCAGCAGGGAAAGTTCCATTAAGCTTAAAGTCCTGAAGATGGTATTCTATGGTCAAAGCTCTGCCCTGTGAGCCTATGAAAGCTCTATTGATCATGTCTGCTGTGCCACCCTCAAAGCTATTCTTTTTTTTTTTTTTTTTGGAGGGTTTTTTTTTTTTTTCTTTAGGGCGCGTGCGCTCCCCAACAAGATAGGGCGCGTGCGCTCGCCAGACAGACAGAGAGAGACAGAGAGACAGAAAGCAGGGAATCAACCCCCAGGGGGTATGGCCATGCTGCAATCCCTTTTCCTCCATTCTCCTCTTGGGATCTTGGGCACGCACACACACGCACCTGACGTGAGTTTAAGCCACCGGGTCCGGGACTCGAACCGCGGTCGACTACGTGGGAGTCCAGCGACATAGCCATTACATTAACTGCTGGTCCCTCAAAGCTATTCTTTATCCCATCATTTTTCCTCTCAGTCTAGGCAATATTTATGCTGATATAAATTTTTCAAAAATTATATGTCTTTTGCATACAGTAGTCTCCCTTATCCATGAGAGAGAAATTTCAAGACTGCAGTAGATGCATTTATACACTATGCTTTTCTGAAATGGTAACTAAGATGGTACTAAGTGGCTAATGGGCAGAGAGCAAATATCACATGGCTGTACTAGATGGGGGGTGATTCACAACTTGGGCAGGACAGTGTGGGAACATGTGAGGTCATCACACTACTCAGAACAAGGGATGATTTAAAACTGAGGACTACTTTATTTCTGGAATTTTCCATTCAATATTTTTGGACTACAGTTGATCACGGGTAACGAAAACCATGGAAAATGAAACCGCAGATAAGGGAGGGCTACTGTATATCACGGAGATCCACATCATTAGGAGAATTTTCCACAGGTTTTTCCTGGATAATCCTGTCTCTATTCCTGGATTTTGCTGAAGTGGATAATTTGATCCATGAGTCAAACAATCTTGGTGTTTCTCGAAAGCGTGATGTGGCCTGTTTTGGAACATAGTGTTAGAGGACAGAGTCTATGTATAGCAGCTCCCAAACTGAGGCAGGACTTTGAGACTGAAAAACAAGCAACGAACTTCATGGAGCTTAACAGGAATTCATTAAAGGCTAGTGTACAGTCAGGAAGGGTCAAGCAGACTGCAAGCAAGAAGCATTCATACCTACACTTTGCCACACTCTGAACCACCATAAGAGAAAGCAATGATTGCTTCCTGGTTCTCAAAATCATCGATATTTTCCTCACAAAGGCCAGCTGTGTCAGTGGGGGACTGATGTCATCCTCTTCAGCAGAAGCTGCTTGTCAGGACCAGTGAGTCATTACAGAATGGAGTTAGTCCTGTGAACTCGCACAGATAGGCTGAGAGTTTTTCAATTTATCAGGTTCTGGTTCCTTTTTTTGTTTAGTAGCTCCTTCATCAATGTATCATTTTCTCTTGCATTTTACTAGAATTAGCAAGAAGAAACAGGCCAGAGTTCTATATTTTGCTTAGAAATCTCAGTTAAATATTCCAGTTTATTGCTTAAGTTATTTTGCTACTTTATAATAAGAATCAAGAATCACCAATAAAATGTTCCTCATTTCCTTCTAAGATCTCACTAAAAGCACCTTTAACTTAACATTTCTACCAACCTTCTGTTTGTGATGATGTGTCTGATTTCTAAGATGATAGTTTTCTCTAATTGTCTTCTTCACTTGTATCTGAGTCTTGCCTAGAATCAGTTCTAATGTCCATATTTCTATTAACTTTCTCTACGGAGCAATCTAGGCTTTCCTTTTTCTTTTTTCTTTTTTTTTTCAGAGAGATTTTTGCCATAGGCCACATGAGCTCACCAGAAAGACAGAGAGACAGAAAGTGAGAAATTACCTTCTCAGAGTATGGCCACGCCACAATCCCTTCTCCATTCTCCTCTCAAGATTTTGAGCGCACATGCACCCAGCATGAATTTTAAGACACCAGGTCTAGGACTCAAACTGCAGTCGACTATGTGGGAGTTCGGCAACATAACCATGATGCCATCTGCTGGCACCAATCTAGGCTTCTTCTATCAAGTGCCACTACCAAATTCCACAGCCTTAGGTATTTATTTCAATAGCACCTTACTGTCTAGTAGCAAAACCAATATTATCTTTCTAGAATTTCCATAAGGAAGTACAACAAATTGAGTAGATTAAAATATTAGAATTTGTGCCAGTCAGTGGCCTGGTGGTTAAGGCAGCTGGATCCCATGTGTCTAACCATGTGGCTCAAATCTTAGACTCAGCATGTTGAAAATCATGCCAGGATTGTGTTCATGAGGCGCCAAAAATCCCGAGAAGAGAATGGAGAAGAGATTGCAGCATGCTCTTCCCCTCTGAGGGATGTCATCTCTCTCTCTCACTCTCCGGTGAGCATACATGTCCATAGCAAAAATAAGAAAAATACAGAATTTAACTCTTAGAATTATACAGTTCTGGTGTGTGGAATTCCAAAGTCAAGATGCGAGGTACTGGTAGAGTTGGTTTCGACTGGAGGCTCTGAGGGAGAAATTACCTCATGATCCTCTCCTAGTTTTTGATAATTGCTGTGAATCCTTGTTTTTTATTGGCTTATACATATAGCACCTCAATCCCTACCTCCATCATCACATGGCTTTCTTCCCTATGTGCATTTATGTGGCCTTCTTATAAAGGCACCAATTATTGGGTTTAAGGTTCATCCTAATTCATTATGATTTCATCTGAACCACTTAACTCTGTTAATGCTTCTTTTTTTTTTTTTTGAAATAAGGACATATTTTGAGGTTATGAGTGAACAATATCTTGGAGAAGATTATTTAACCAAGTACAGGAGGAATATATGTTTCAAATCAGCACATAGACCCAATAGTTAATATAAAGTCAAAGATGAATGCAGAGCACTTAAGAAGGCATTGATTATTCCATAATGCACCAATACAAAGTTTTATCCTACTTCTACTTTCTGCACAAAAGCATTTTTTTCAATATAGTAAACTTTGATAGAAACATTAGGTCTTGATTCAAAATATATTTGGGTTACAGGGCTGGCAGGTGGTGTGATGGTTAAGGGCAGTACCACATGGCCAACAACAGTTTGAGTCCTGGACCTGGTGGCTTGCTTTCTCACTTTTCCATTCTCTTTCTCACTCTGTCTCCTCTGGTCAAATTAAAATAAATAAATAAATAAAAATTTAAGTAAAATAATTCTTCAAAATATATTCAGGCTTCCATAGAAAATTGATATTTAAAACACCCTTACAAGTACATGTTGAGCAAACACAAAACAACAACTAAAAGCCTATCCTTAATTTCAAGAGGGGTGAAGGCAGTAAATGCCAAAGAAATTTAGAACATCCAAATTAACTATAGGCTGACACCATCATGCCATGCAATCCTTTATATTATGCATCAACCATAATGGAATGTATATATGATTGGACATTAATTTCAGCTCATTTATTGTTTGATTTTCTGAGTTAATAATAATCCTCCCAGGGTAATAGTTGTTTTAAGCCCTGACATTATGCAGAGTTGAAGTACAAAGAGAAAGTGAAGGAGGGATGTGTGGTTTCCTGTGGTGCTGGGCTGCTTTGAAAAGATGCCTCCAGCTGCTTGGCCAGGTCCTTCCTGTGCAGAGGGACTGGGAAGACAGGCTCCATTGGCTCCTATCAGCCACACTCCCTGCAGCTGATTAGGGTAAAATGACTTTGAACAAGGACTCAGAAGAATAGTGCGACTAAAGCAAGGAGGACTGTGGTGGATTAGAGCAGTGGAGATGAAAATAAAATGAAGCCGAATAGGCATGCAGGAGCAAGGGGAGCTGATGAAATATTGAAATGCCACCTGTTTCCTATCACACCCACCTAGTTATTCCTTGCTTGTAAAGAAGAGTGTTTCAGAAACACACGTTTAGAACTCACCCCTGAGCACTTGGGTTATAAGGAAGAAGATTTTTAAGTTTATCCGATGTTCCTTTTATGCATGGGACCACTGGTTATTCATTTATTAAAGATTACTACTATCTGAGGATTTGGTCCCAAGCATTAGTTCCTAGGCGATTCTAAAAAATTGTTGTTTAAATCACAATATTTTGCCATAGTTGTTTTTGTTAAAAATTATTAGAAAATAATGATAATTTGTTTTTCTAAGTACCCTACCCATGTGTTGGGCCTGTCTTCTGACACACCTGCTTGAGTTATAGAAGCACTGACACTTTACTCCAACTTGCTTTGGTAAATCTTCAGGTGTCTGCCAAGTCATTCTCAGTTTTAGGGGTTCCCTAGGTTTAGGGTTGCAGAGGAACATCACACATGCTCATAACCAGGTTCTGGCAGCATCAAGGTGACTTCTCTCCTTCCCATTTTTCTGCTGGTACTTGTACTTCATCAACAATGCATCAGAAACAAGGCAGTTCTTACTGTCTGCACAGGGCACTGACACCCTGCCACAAGTGCACTGAGTTTGCATTGAGATCTACAGAGGAATCTCTCTCTCTTTCTCTCTCTCTATCTCTCAAATGCACTGAGATCTGTAGAGAAGTCCCACTCCCAATGCCCGAGGGAGTGGGACTTCTTCAGAGAGAGTGAGAGAGACAAATGGTGTAAGCTAACACCACAGTTTGTTCTCCAATGCTTTGTTTTGTCAAGGCACTGGGCATGCACACTTTCACATGTGCTCCAAGTATGTTTTTCAAGCTACTGAGCCCATGATTCAAACAGCAGTCTGCCATGTGGAATTCCGCTCCTTCAAACACTAGATAGTGGATCTGGCCCAAGAATCTCTCTTATCTACAGATTTCAGTGTGACGGTGCCCACTTTTCACCATTCAGAGGGGAAAAAGGACCATTTACTCATTTTTATGTGTATTATGTTCCTTTGTTTCTGAAGTAGTACAGCCTAGTGTCCCCAGGCCTAAGTGGCATTTTATTGACACAATTTTCATTTTCAATATCACAGGAGAGCTTGTTTTAGTAACAAGGAGGGTTAATAGCTAATAAACGTGTGTTTCTGGACAGAGTTCAAAAGAGTGTCCTGTGGAAACCTTTTGTTCTGGTACTTCTCTCTCTGAACTCCCACTTGGTAAATTTCAGTGGCAACAGTTTTTAAACAAAGGAACAATGTATTCATATACATAATATATCTATGTTAAATGATATATCTCTTCATATTTTACACACATTCCTGTCATTTTTAAAACTTAACATAATTTGGACATTTGTATATACAGAGCTCTCCTATTTGTTATGATAGTTACCTTCAGTTTGTCATCTTTCTTTGTTTTGTTTTTGTTTTGTTGTATAGCACATGCTCTTGCTAGAGAGAGACAAAAAGAGATAGAGGAAAAGGGAAATTGAGAAATCACCTCCCAGGCTGCTATCCTTCCTCCTCCATTCTCCTTTTAGGATTTTCAGAATGCACATACATGTGTCCAGCATGTTTAGTCTCTGTGTCTGGGACTCAGATTGTTGCAGAAAACCAGATGCTGAGAAATGGAAAGCAACACTCAGAGAGATTAGGAGAACTGTTTATTAGTTGGTGTACACGGAGGAGTTAGCACTCTGAATCTCCCGACTGGGGGTCTTTTCTGGGGAAATTGGGGAAGGGGAGGTCTCAGGGTTGGGATTGGGCTCAGATACCGCCCTACACAGCATCAAAGGGAGGAGTCAGAGAAGCAGGAATCTGTTAAAGGTACCAATCTATTTAAAGTACTAATCCATTCAAGGTACTAATCCATTCAAGGTTTTCAGGTTATCCTGTAGCTCCAGGGAGGGGCAGTAAGTTTGCCAGAGGGCAGAAACCAGGCAGCTATCAGCCCTGAGTTATTCAGGAATTCAGGGTCCTTCCATATCAAAATTGCACAGTTGACCATACGGTATCCAGGGCCTTGGCCCTTAATATGTCATCTTTTATTGGGTATAATAAAAGATATTTGAAATTTTTAATCCTTTAATATTTCCAGAAATAACTAAAATGAATTATCTCATACATATGTATTTGTCTATTATGGGAAATTTATATCTCAAAGGTAAATTCCTGGAAGGAAATTTTTTTGGTCCAAATCTGTGAGTGTTCCAAATTATGATAAACAATGTCATGTTTTTCTTCATAGAAGCTGTATTCCAATAAAGCCTATATTTTCCCCCCATATCTAAACGTTTTTATCTTTGCCAGACTGATAAGTAAAAAATAGGATTTTCCTCTAGTCTTATTATGGGCTTCTGGTCATATGATTTTTGTAGAGATGATTTTTATCTATTTTAAAGCTGTTCTGGGACCAGCATTTGATGCAATGGCTATGTCACTGGATTCTATGTAGCTGACCGTGGTTCGAGTCCTGGACCCAGTGGCTTAGACTCACGCTGAGTATGTGTGCATGAATGCCCAAGATCCAGAGAGGAGAATGGAGGAGAAGGTATTGCAGCATGGCCATTCCCCCTGGGGGGTGATTTCTCGCTTTCTGTGTCTCCGTTTCTCTCTATCTTCCTGGTGAGCAAACCCTTTAGCAAAAACCTCTCCAAAAAAAAGTTATTTTCACATGAACCTTTTACATTTATGTTCATCTTTTTAAATTTTTTTCCTCATTAATTTGATAATGCTTTAAAATGAGGAAAATAGCAATTTGTTTACATTAAGAATTCAAAAACCTTTATTCTCAATTATTTTTCTTTTGATTTTGCATATTATTTTACATATCAAATTTTAAATGGCTTCAGGTTTATTGTCTACATAAATTAATAGAAAAGTATTTTTCTTGGGCAAAGCTAAATTTAATAAACTTAGTATAGCAAGGGAAGACACTACCTTGAGAGAATCTTAGTAGTGTCTTAAAAGGGGGGTGTCAGTAAATTGCATACAGAGGTTCATACAATTTATGGTTCTATAAATTGGTTCAAGCATTTATGGTTCTATGCACAAATGGTTTAAGTTCTCAAAGGAAGTGATTGGAATTGGACAAAGATCATGACATCATGGTGGATGTAGAAATGGTGAATACTGAATAGCAAAGGGATTGAAGCAATTCTTCATAAAGAAATAGTCCTGATAAGTCTTTCATCCAGGTGAGCAAATTGTTTGGCCAGATAAATTGATTTGCAAGAATTTCCTAACACAAATAGTGAAGTTATTTATTGATTTTCAGTCTTATCTTTCCAGGCAAGAAGTTTTAGGAGCAAACAGTTAAATTATATTGACACAGGTGGTCTCAGTTCTTATTCCTAACAATTAATTATATTGATGCAGGTGATCTCAGTTCTTGTGTTACTTGTTCAATATTATAAAGGATTTCTCTATTTCAGAATTATTTTTAGAAATATATAATAAAAAAAGTTTCTTCTGATTATTTCATAGTTTTCTTCCTTTCCTCCTTCTTCTTTTCCTTCCTAACTTATTTGCTCCAACTAGAATTGGCTAATATAAAAAATAAGACTGTCATGCAAACTTTCTTTTTGGTGCTGAGTAATTGTCCCCAAACCATTTATTAGACAATCTACATTTTCTCCATGGATATGAGATGATAGTTTGCTGTGGGTATCTTATTTATCAATCAGTTTTTTCTCATCTCTTGACTCTATTCATTGTCTGTTTGCTTTAATTCCATTTCACTCTACTTTTCTAATATAAAATTCGACTTTTCTCTTTTTTCAGTAGGATTTCCTTTCTTCCTTAATTCCATTTCACTCTACTTTTCTAATATAAAATTCGACTTTTCTCTTTTTTCAGTAGGATTTCCTTTCTTTGATTTTTTTTTTTTTTTTTTGGTGTGTGATCTCATTACTTCAAAGGTTTTGTTTTTTCTTCCTGTCTCCTATGCTGTTCCAGTTATTGTTTAATTTATCTTTACAATGTTTTTCTCATTCTCTTATCTCTGCTTTAACTCCTATTTTCAATTGGAATACTTTTCATATAGTATTGTCATGATGTTTTGTTTCTCCATGGTAATATTTTTCTGCAATGTGTTCCTTATTTGCCATTTGCAAATTTCCTGTTCCTTATTTTTAACTTGTAGAATATTTGTAGAGATAATGAGCCCATTATTTTAGGGAATTATTCATCTTTGAGTGAAGTGTGTTCTGCTTAAACCACCATCTCTGCACAGCAGGTTTCCAAGGTATAAGAGAATAGTTCATAGGCTACAAGAATATCTTCCTGGTCCATAGATTTTTTTTTTTTTTTTTGAGAGAGAGATTTTTGCTCTAGAATGTGTGCACTCACCAAAAAGATAGAGAGAGAAAGTGAGAAATTAACCCCCAAGGGGGAATGGCCATGCTGCAATTCCTTCTTCTCTTGGGATTTCAGGCTCATGTGCGTGGTGTGATTTTCAAGCTGCTGAGTTCAGGACTGAAACAGCAATTCGCCATGTGGGAGATTAGCACCTTAGCCACTATGCCACCTGCTGGTCTTCAGTTTATGGATTTTTTTTTTTTAAGATAGATTTTTGCGATAAGGCACCTGCACTCACTAGAGAGACAGGGAGAGACAAAGAGATAAGAAGTGGAAATCACCTCCTCAGGGGAGATGGCCATGCAGCAATCCCTTCTCTTCTACTCTCTCCCTTGGGATTTTAGACATGCACACATATGTGCCCAGCATGTGTTTTAAGCCACCAGGTCTGGGACTCGAACCAGGATCAACTATGTGGGAGTCCAGTGATGTAGTCATGCCATCTGCTGGTCCCAGTTCATAGATATTTTTAAGACACAAGGTTGTGTGCTTATTTGTATGTTATTAAAAATCAAATCAAATCCTATTTAAAAATTGTAGCTGTTTGTTGTACATTTAAAAGAACAGCTTTCAAACTGGGAAAACTTAAACTTAAAAATAGTTACAAGACAGGTTATAAAGCCTAATAAAATATTATGAACTTCTTAATGATGGGTTGTTTTATACATTAACATTCTTTTTAAATTTTTTTTCTATCATGAATGGGTAGGCTTTCCAAACAGAATCTGACACCACTGTCCACTTAGTCATCCCAGATAACAACTTTTGCATGTGTTTGGGGAGACCTCAGGATACAAACCGGGGACCTTCTCACCTGGCTTCGGCATCACAGAGTTGGTTCTCAGTGCACCACCACTGCTGACCCAACAGTCACATTCTTTTGACGACAAGCTGAGTGTTTAAGCTGATTTGTTTATAGCTGATGGGCTTAATTTCACTGAATAAGGCTGGCAAGAATATAAGATTTATCTCTTGTGTTTCATTTCTGATTAGAGCTAACACTTCTGGAAAATCTGGATAACAAGTTTTGGCTACATGGCTATAGGTAATCGGTCTTGGGATATATTTAAACTGTGGCCCCCACTTTAATTTTTCTTTAACAATATGCATGTACATATGATTTTCACAATTACACATGCATACACACAGAGGCAGAAATATACAAAGGCAGAGAGGAATTATTTAGCCTTTTTTTTTTTTTTAAATTTTGCCAGAGGAAGTATGTATTCATGGCCAGGGGTGTGGAGGTGGGGGTGGGAGTGGGGGGTTGGAGCATTAAGGGAGAAGGAGATTGTTAGGAAGCATCTTCCATGAGGAATGGTCACACCTCAATCCCTTCCTCAGTTTCTCCTTTCAGAATTTTGGCCACACATGCACACACACATTTGGCATGTGTCTTAAACCACTGGATCCGGGATTGAACCCAGCCACCTCAGCTACCAAGCCATAGGCTGGCCTGGGATTATTTAGCTTTTTACTTCTCTTTGATAAAAGAAATCAGCTACTGCCTGGTGCTCACAAATCAGAGGCTTTTCCTTATCTGGACTATTTTCCTCTCTTTGCTTCTTTGTGATGCTGATCAAGGCCTTAGAAAAGCCCCCAGAGGCTCTGCTATCCTTCTGGAGATGAAATTGTTAGTGATACTTTATCCCTCAGAGGATGACCCTGGAGAGTTCTTCATACCAGCCCTATCAAACCATAAGGCTGGAGGTTCCTTTGGTCAGCATTTTCTTGCTTAGTAGCAATAATGTCATTGAATTTAGCAAGTCTTTGACATGTCCCCCCCACACCCCTTAAAGGTAGTTTCTACTAGTTTGTTGATGGTTCTGCATTTCTCAACTGTTTCTTATAATTTCATTAAAAAAAATATTTCAGAGAGAAGAGGCAAAAGCAAATGCAGATGTCCCTGTGTCATTATAAGTCAGAAGTCAATTCTTAACAATTTTTTTTGTTGTTCCTTCCACATCCTCTGTTGTCAACTGTGGTCTCAACTGTTAATCCACTGAAGGATAATGTAGGGAGAAATCTGAGCACTGACAATGCATCTGCCTTTAAAAAAAAAAAACATAGACATTGCTCCTGGGTCAACCAAGTATTTTTAGGATATGCGGATTATGCTTTTATTAGGAAACTCTTGATAAACTAATTCCAGCATGGCATTGATGCTGTCAGAGCTTTATTTCAAGGCAAGAATATTCCTGCTCTAATATCATAAACCTATAAAGGGCAAAATATTTGAATAATGAAAAACATTGAGGCAGAGAATGAGGCATGGGGAAATTAGTGAGCTACACTTGGGAGAATGGTGTTCTACAGAGGAGAGATTACTGTGGGAGGCAATGTATGAATTGGATCTGGAAGGATGGATAGGTATCTTTCAGGCAAATATGAATTGAAATTAGAGGGAACAACAAGTGAGAGGCAAAGAAAATTGAGAAAGCATGATGCATTCGTGTGCTGTTACTGTGTAACAAATTACCACAATTTCAGCAGCTCAAACAGCGTCTATGTATTATCTCACAGTTGTGTAGGTCAGAATCCTGACAGGGCCTTAGCTGAGTTGTCTGCTCAGTGCCTCACAAAGCTACAATCAAAATGTCTGTCTGCGGGGGTTCTTATTTGAAACGTGGGGTGTGCTTCTAAGCTCATTCAAGTTATTGGCTAACTTCAGTGCCCTGTGATTGCAGTACTGAAATCTCCTGTGGTCAGGAAGGCATTGGCTGCATCTTTGAACATCTCTGATTTCTTCTGTCATTCATCTCTACATCTCTCTCTCTCTCTCTCTCTCTTTTTTAAAGATAGCTCATATGATTGAATTAGGCTCACCCCCACTTAAGAAGAGATTATATAAGGCATGCATGCCCACTAACAGGTATGAATCTAGTAAGCCATCTCAAATTCTACCCACTACACAGTGTTTTGGAGGAGATTTGGGACCTTAGGTATGATAGTAGTATAGGCTAGAAGCAAAAAAGCTGATAAGCAGGTAGAAGCCTGATGTCTACACTGCAATAGAATTTGAACTACTTTTCTAGCTAGCAAAGCACTCTGAACAGATTTAGAGCAGGTAAGAGCTTTCCTGCCTAGAAGCAATGTGGAAGATAAATTGGTGGAGTATGAAACTGTAGAAAATGATATTTTGATAGAGAATTTCCAAGTGTCTCAGGAAAGAGCTAATAAACTAAAGCTTTGATAGTGAGCATAGAAAAGTTTACTTTTAGATATTAATATGATAAATTAAATGTATTCATCATATATTTTCACACATTCATTATCTATTGTGTGCCAAGTACCATTCCCAAAGGCACTGGGTCAGAGATATGAAAAATTAGCAAGGCAGGCCAGCCACTCTGGTGCAGCAGTAATAGTACCCTGCAAAGCTGGAAGCTGTATGGAGCCTAAGGGTTTGGATTCCCAGGTCAGCATGAGAACACACTAGGCGACAGGTGGGCACCAGGATCCTGAGGAGCTAAAGAGCCAAAGAAAGGCCACTGCAGTATGACCAGACATTATAGAAGATGCGTCTCAGTTTCTTTGCCTTTCTTATGAGTATGCATGTATGCACGCATGTGCTCTCTATCATAAAATAATACTACAAAATAAAACAAGCAATGGTCTTTTTCTTAAGAAGCAGAAAAAGACAATAAGTTAATGCATAAATGAGCAAGATCACTTCAGAGTTATTGCCTGCCCAAAGACAACTGGACAGGGTAATGAATTAGAACAAGTGTCTGTGAAGCTACTTTGGTCTGAAATTAACATGAGATCCAACTCTGAATGGCTTAGGTAAAAGGGAAAATTATTATCACATATAAAAGAAAATGGAAGATAGTATGTATGAGCATTACCTAACTTAACAATACCATTTGGATTCTGGTTCTCTTAGTCTTTTATCTTTGCCATCCTCAGGATCTTCTGGCCCAAGATGGCTACAGCAGTATCAAGCTTCAAATTCACACACAATATTCCGAAAATTATGAGAAGTTAGTTAGTTTTTTGATTCCATTCCTTTTAAGACAACGAAACTTTATCAGAATCTCACAGCAATCTTTTTTTCATGTCTTATTTACCAAAGTATATTCCATGCCCATTCCTATACCACATCTCTCAAAGCCGTCAAAGTATTTTACATGCAAGGCCAGCAGGTGGCACAGTGGTTAAAGCAATAGACTCCCATATGGCCATCTGTGGTTCGAGTCCTGGACCTGGCAGTTTGCTTTATCACTTTCTTTCTCTCTCTCTCTGTCTCTCTCTGGCGAACATATGTGTTCTGTGGCAAATTTAAAAAACTATAATGATAAATAAAATGAAATAAATGGGTATATAAAACAATTATTTTACGCAATGTAGAAAAACAATTTTCATCCTCAAACCAATGATCACAGAGTTTCTGTGTGTGGTGTTCTGCCATTGGTTGAAACTTCAGAATTAGACCGAGGTTCTGGACCAGCAATTGGCGTAATGGCTATGTCACTGGACTCCCATGCCCATATCATCAATTGCTGTTCGAATACTGGGCCCGGTGGCTTAAACTTATGCCAGGTGCATGTGCTTGCATGCCCAAGATCCCAAGAGGAGAATGGGGAAAAAAGGATTGTGGCGTGTCCCTCCCCCATGGGGATGATTTCTCGCTTTCTGTCTCTCTATCTTTCTGGCGAGTACACGCACCCTACAGCAAAAACCTCTCAAAACAAAAAAGGAATTAGACTAAGGTTTAAATGGAGATTGAAACCCATCAAATTTAGACTAATATTTAGACTAATGGAGCTGGAGCTCATACCCTCTCAAATGCATGGCTCTGTGAGAAGTGCCCACAAAACCAGGATGCTGTGTAACACGAATATGGAGTGAAGAATTGTCTGTTACAGAGAGTGACAGGGCAGGAGAATATTTTAGATAAAAATTTAAAGGCTGGTATTTCTGAGGAGGGGATGGATGAGCTGAAACCTACTGCAATCAGCCAAATCTGGGGAGGGTGAAAAAACTGAAAGGCCCTAAACTGAAAATAATCTTGCCATATGTCTTAGCCAGTTTCGTGTTGCTGTAACAGAATACCACAGATTGGGTAATCTATAAAGAAAAGAGACATATTTGACTCACAGTTCTAGGGACTGCGCAGTCCTGGAGTGTGGTCCCTGCACGTGGCAAGGGCCTTTGTGCGTAAGACAGAAGGCAGAAGTATTCTCAGGAGGCAGAGATAGGATGAGGGCTGAACTTCATCTTTTATCTGGGACCTACTCCTGTCCTAACAACATTCATCCATACATGACAGTAGAACCCTCATGATTTGACCATCTTTTAAAATTCTCTCCTCTTGGGATCAGCAGATGGTGAAATGGTTACGTTGCTGGACTTCCATGTAGTCGACTGTGGTTCAAGTCCTAGACTGGGTGGCTTAAAACCATTCTGGGTTCATTTACATGTGCACGCCTAAGATCCCAAGAGGAGAATGGAGGAGAAGGGATGGCAGTGTGACCACCCACCCTGGTCGGTAATTTCTCATTTGTTTTCTGTCTCTGGCGATTGCACATGCCCTATAACAAAAATTTCTCTAAAATCCCCACAAACAAACAAAAAAACTCTCTTTTTATTTTTGTTGATTTATTTTTTAAAGACTTTTTGCCATAGGACCTGTGCACTTGTCAGAGAGAGAGACAGAGAGAGAAGAAAGTGAGAAATCACCTTCACAGGGGATGGCCATGTCACAATCCCTTCTCCTCCATTATCCTTTTGGGCCTTTGGGCACTCATGTACATGTGATTTTTGAAGCCATCAGGTTCAGGACTTGAACCAAGGTTGGCCATGTGGGAGTCCTTTGCCTTAAACACTGTGCCACCCACTGACCCCAGATCTTACCACTTACTACATCACAATTTCAATTAAATTTCAACATGAGTTTTGGAGGGGACATTCAAACCATAGCAGCATATCGAGGACAGTGAGAAAACTGATGTTAGAGAAGCTGGCGGAATCAGCTTCTGTAGTCTTGGAAAGTCTCAGCCGGGAATCTGGACTGTAGACCATAACACCCTATATTCATGAAGCATGGTTAGGCATGTTGGGATTTATTTTGATTTTTTTCTAAACAATTATAAAGGAACCAATTATCTAGAAGAGCTAAGTGCGAAGAAGGGAGTCTGCCAGTAGTTTGTTCAGTCATCTCAATGATAGCTTTGGAAACGAAGAAAAGTGAGTAGGTTTAAGAACAAAACTAGCAGGTTTTGCCGATAAAATGGATATGAGAGGTAAGGAAAAGAAAATAAAAAGAGAGAGATAAAAAATCACTCCTTTGTCTAAGGTACTGCACAGCTGGGTAAATATGATTGACTAATGGAGTCACAAAGTTAAACAGAACGTTAAAAATAGACTTCCAATTTATAAAAAAAAAAGTAAAGTTTCTTTTGTTCTTTCATGAGAGAGAAAGGTACCCTCAACAGAGTCTCAACCTCAGTTGTGATCTCATTTTCCCAATCATTCAGCATTGCGAGAACGTGCAGGCACGGCCAGTATGTTAATATCCACTAAGGATTCAAACCCTGGCCATCCATGTGGCTCCAGCATGGAGCAGAAGCAGCCAACCACCGACACCACAGTAGTTGAGACATAAAAACAAATGTTTTTTTAAAAATTAAATTAGTATTGAAGAAAGATCTCAAAGTATTAGGTGAAAGATATGACAAACATCCTTAACTAATGCGTGTAAACCAAACCATACAGCATAAAAACATACAAAACTACTAATCTGAATTATTATAATATTCAAAAATTAATCCAAAAATAAACCTTGATTAATGTCAAAGATAATAGCAGCAACTTATCATAGTTTAAAATCTAAAAAGTATCTGGAAACAGTTCGTTAAGAATATTTTAGGGAAGTTGTTAATGCCATACGCTCTATGACTGTGGGCAAGAATTTCACCAAAGTTATCAAATCCAGGAGGCCATTTGTGATGGAAATATTTATGAAAAACACTGCCTGTAGATGGAATTAGGAAGTTCTCAGTTCCATTCAGCACATCATCTTTCTTCACAAGCACACTATTATACATTCATGCATTTTGCCTAACTATATTAAGATGATCAAGAAAGAGCAAATTAAATTGTACTTTCCATTCTTGACAAGTTAACTGAATACTGCAGAATATAACAGCTACTACATTTAGAAATTTCTTGGCTAAATGGAGAATTTCTAAAAAGCTTATTTTTCTGTCAGTAGCTAACTTGGAAAAATTAAGATTAACCACACAGTGAAAAGAACCCTTTTAAATCACTGATACTGTGGAGATATCTGCAAATCATTAGCATATAGTAAAGAATATCTATGAAATAATTTGCTGCAGGCCCAATTTTGCTAACTAAAACTTAAAAAATAAAAATACTATCAATTCTATATTTATAAAGCTACCTGATAGATATTTATAAAATTGAAACAGTAAGTATATTCCTGAACCTTGCCCTATGACATCACAACATGCTTTGTTCCAAGAGGAAAAACGTTTTACTTCAGGACCAGCAGTTGGCATAATGACTATGTCACTGGACTTTCATGTAGTTGACCGTGGTTCAAGTCCCAGACCCCGGTGGCTTAAACTCACGCTGGGCACATGTGCATGTGTGCCCAAGATCTCGAGAGGAGAATGGAGAAGAAGGGATTGTGGCATGGTCATCCCCCCTGGGGGGCAATTTCTCACTTTCTGTCACTGTCTCTCTCTCTGTCTTTGTGCCAAGTGCACGTGCCCTATAGCAAAAGCCTTTCCAAAAAAAAAAAAATGGTTTTACTTCATTCATTTATTTCTTCAATGACTATTGGGTTGTTAGAAAAGTCATGATGTATTTTTCTGTTTTTTTAGTGCAAAAATGCATCATGACTTCTGATAACCCAATATTTCTTGAATAACCCATGTACCAGACTCTTTTCCAGGGACAACACAAATACACATGGAATTCTTCTTTTCATAGAGTTTATTTTCCAGTGGGTAAGAAACAGGAAATAACAAACCCACTTAGAACAGAGAATATTCCTATTCCTCAAGTGAGACACATTTTGCTCTGTAAGCAATTTTTTACTTGTGATTCATATCTAGGACACTGGGAGTGGATACTGTAGTCATTGGAGAGGTTTACATTGTTCCTTAAGGTTCAATGCTTGTTTAAAAGCATGTCATAAAACGAGTGAAGTGAAAGCTATTCTTTAAGTAGTTAAGATCACATGATCCAACTCAACTTAAATCAAAGCTTCTTAGCTTTTTCTGCCCTTCCATGGCATTCACTGTCATGAGACGGTCCTGTAAGTACACACTCTCAATAGAACTGAGGATTCTTGACCAAGAGGAGGAAAAGCATGATCTTGGCTTAGCCAGTTAGGCATGAAGGGTAGGGAAGTGGTTTAGCAGAATTTCCAGGAAGCTTAAGATAGAGATAAACCTTTTCTCCAACCTCTTTCTGAGATGTCACTTTTTCAAAGTTAAAAATCAATGATTTGAGGCTGACTGGTGGTGTGGTAGTTAAGTGTGCTGGACTCACATTGGATGACTGCAGTTCGAGTCCCAAAACTTATGACTTGCTTTCTCACTTTCTCTTTCTTTCTCTCTCTCTCTCATTCTTTCCCCTCTTTGGTCATATAAAAATATATACATAAAGATAAATAAAATAATTATTCTTTTTAAAAAATCAAGGGACCAGCAGATGGCATAATGGCTGTGTTGCTGGACTGCCATGTAGTCGACTGTGGTTCAAGTCCTAGCCCTGGTGACTTAAAATCATGCCAGGCATGTGTGTATGCGTGCCTAAGATCCTGAGAGAAGAATGGAGGAAAAGGAATTGTGGCATGGCCATTCCCCCTGGGAGGTGATTTCTTTCTTTCTGTCTCTCTATCTCTCTCTGTCTTTCTGTCAAGTGCACGTGCCCTATAGCAAAAAGTTCTCAAAAAAGAAGTTAATGATTTTAAATAAACAGTGTATGGATCGGCTAGTGATGTGGTGGTTAAGGTGCTAGACTCTCACATGGCCAACCACAGTTTGAGTCCTAGACCTGGCAGCTTCTTTTTCAATTTCCCTCTCTCTCTGTCTTTCTCTCTCTGGTTAGCACATATGCCCTATAATCAATTTAATAATAATAATAAATAAATACATGTTTTAAATTAAAAATAAAATAAACTAATTGTATACATCTACCTATTTAAGAGTATCTGCAGAAAACCAATAACAGCAAGAAAAAAAAATGATGGTGGCTCATGATATTTTTGCACTTACTAAGTACAAGGTGTTGTTCTAAGTAGTGAAGTAATTCACACCTCATTTAATCCTCAAATCAACCATTGATGAAAAAACTGAGTAAAAGAGATTAAGTGATTTATGCTTGGTCACACAGCTAGTAAGTGACAAGTCTGATTCAATATCAGGCACAAATACCAGAGACTACAGATTAAACTCTATACTAAGAAAACATAGATAGCCATGATTAAAGCGTATCATTTCTTATTTATGAAAATGTTTGTTTCTATTCCATCTCTTTTTTCACATGATCAGAGAATTCTAATTATATTCTTTTGATTTTGCTTAAAAGAAAATTTATACATTTGCTTCAAAGAATAATTATACATTCAACAAGCCCCTAGTGATACAGATCCTGGTCCTGGAGGCTAGAAAAATGTGCTGGGAACCTGTGCCCACATGCGCTGATTTCAATAGGATGGAGAAATGGAGGAGAAGGGATTGAAGTTGCCTCAGTGGGTGCTTTCTCCCTCTCTCTCTGTGTCTCCCTCTGGTAAGTACATGCATACATTTGCCTGCCAGAAAATAAATAAAATAAATTAAAAGTGTTAAAAAAGCAAGCCTCAGAAGTACTAATAGTTCTGGTTAATAGTAAACTACACTGAGTTTACCAAATTCTTCCCAACTGGGTCCTCAACCTTCAAGGGTCAGCACTGATCTGTTATTCATCACTTTACTGGCATTCTAATGTAGAAGTCAGCTAGATCTAGAAGCTGTCAACCATAAGAACTGGAATATATAGTGTTTAAATGCACATAGTGCTTAAATGAGCTGGAATACACAGTGCTTAAATGTATTCAGTGGCACTGCAGAAGCCACTGAATCTCCTGAGTGACAGTTTCCTCATCTATAGAAACCAGTTAAAAGTATGGTGAGAAGTAAATTCTAAATACAAATATGAGTATCTAGCATATAAAAATGATCAATAAAGAGCACATATCAAATATTTTTAAATAAATATTTATCAGAAACTGGTTTGTTTGCCTATTTACTTAGTAATTTTATTGAGCACCTACTCTTAAGTTACTCCTTAATAGAAATACATATATTGAGATTGAATGATACTTATTCTTTCAGTTTTTTTCCAAAAGAATTCTTTAACTTTATTTGTTTACTTATTTTAATTTGACCAGAAAAGAATAGAGTGAGAGCAAGAGA
>NW_006159764.1:3933454-3937619 GCF_000334495.1 Tupaia belangeri chinensis
TGCCAGATCCAGAACTTGAACCGTGGTCGGCCATGTGGGAGTCCAGCACCCTCAACCACTACACCACCTGCTGGGCCCTATTCTTTCAGTTTTCAGTTGGTACTTATCTGTAAGTGGCAAAACTTTTATACAACATATACATCATGTATGTATGTATATTGAGCTACACACAAGCTACATATGCAGGTAGACTTGTTTTGACTTAGCTTGCCTTACCCCATTTTAAACTATAAACAAAAGCCGTAAATGGCGCTCCTTCCCAAGTCCCAGAAATTGCTAATGCTGGGAACCAGCAGTTAGCGTAATGGCTATGTCGCTGGACTCCCACGTAGTCGACCGCGGTTCGTGTCCCGGACCCGGTGGCTTAAAACTCACGCTGGGCGCGTGTGCGTGCGTGCCCAAGATCACAAGAGAATGGAGGAGAAGGGATTGCGGCGTGACCATCCCCCCTGGGGGGTGATTTCTCGCTTTCTGTCTCTATGTCTCTCTCTGTCTGTCTGGCGAGCGCACGCACCCTACAGTGAAAAATCTCTCAAAGAAAAAAAAAAAAAGAAATTGCTAATGCTTTTTGCCACCTACTGAAATTTGACTGCACTTCATTTTCCTTTAGAACAAAACTCTATTTTCTGCTTTCAAAGTTGTTAGCTACCAAATTTGCTAAAACATCCCTGTTGATAGTGTGATAGCACAGTATTCCAGCACCTATTTCTGAATCCAAATATGTAACGGTGTGTTCTTGGAGCAACCTCTCAGAGACAATAAGTCTACAAGTTGTTGTGCTCCCCAAAAGAGTGACTTTGATGGTGGGAATTAAAAGCCAGCAAAAAGGAAATAATGTAGAATAAAAAATGTGGCAGGGTCAGCAGGGGGCATAGTGGTTAAGGTGCTGGACTCCCATGCGGCTGACTGCGGTTTGAGTCCTGAGCACAACAGCTTGAAACTCACATGAGGCACATGTGCATGCATGCCTGAAATCCTGATAGGAGTAGAGGAAAAGGGATTGCAGTGTGGCCATCCTCCGAGGAGTGGTTTCTTGCTTTCTGTCTCTGTCTGTCTGGTGAACATATGTACCCTATAGCAAAAATTAAAAAAAAAAAAAAAAAAAACGCATTCACATGAGTTGGTAGCATGCCTGACTGCTGTAGCGGGAGCAACATAGCTGGCGGCAAGTTTGAATCCCCAGCCCGGTTGATCTGAAACTGGATCATATGGATGAGCAAGAGAGACCCAAGATTCTAAGGAGCTGGAAAGCTAGGTAAGGGAGCCACAGCATAAAGAGACCCTACCAGAGGGGCTTCTTTCTCTGCGTGGCGTGTGTCTCTTTTTCTCTCTCTTGCATGAGCAAATACTCGCTCTTTACTATGAAAGAAAAATTGAAAACGTTTTTTAAAAAGGTAACTTGAGATTATTAGGATTTTCGGGGTTGTTTCATGTTTATCTTCATCATTTTTTTTTTCTTAGCAATGATCTTACCTTTACAATTCTATAATAAGTTACTTCAAGCATTGCCAAAAACAAAGAGATTTTAGTTTTTATGCAGAAAATGACAGTGGGATTTTCAATCACAACAAACAGCCACAGAGTTAGCATTTATTATATACCTAAACAAGTATTAATCCTTGAAAAAATATCATGTGCATGATAGAATGTGCAGGCAATATAAATTACTATGTGCTAGAGAATACAGTATGCCCTGTGGGTGAGCTAACAGTTCAACTGAGAAAATAAGAACAAAACAATGAGAGCATTTGTTTGTAGGACACGCATGTGCGTGTGTGTCCAAGATCCTGAGAGGAGAATGGAGGAGAAGGGATTGTGGCGTGGCCATCCCCCCTGGGGGGGTGATTTCTCGCTTTCTGTCTCTCTGACTCTGTCTGTCTGGCGAGCGCACACGCCCTATGGCAAAAACCTCTAAAAAATAAAAATAAAAACAATGCTTGAATTCAACTTTCTCCACTCTGATTTTATATTTTCTGATCTCTGTGATATATTCAACCGAATCTCAAAAATCCACATGTTCTTCAGGACGAGGCAATTGTTTTATGTATTAGTCTTACTTCTTCAAGTAGAAACAAGCTCCTTGAAGGCAATACCCTTGTCTCCACTGTTTGAAATGTAACCAAGGACATCTTAGCCAGTGTGTTCTATCATTAATTAAGGAGAAAAGATCAACAAACATGTCTTTCATCATCTATATTTGTCCCAGTGACAATTAAAACTTTAATTGACTTGAAGACACTGTAACTGTGACTATTTTTTCCTGCTATTGGTGCCTAATCAGAAAATTAAATTGTCCTATTGCTCCAAATTCACTCAAAATATTAAGGCTAGATGCGTCTTTGGGTTCCTATGAATTATTCTTAAAGTAGCGTTTTTGAGTTAGTATTATTCGATTATATGATACCGACGTTCCTATGAACGTCCGTAAAAATGACTCAGTCCACAGGATAAGCATGATTCAGTAGACAGCCAAGTGGTACCCTGGTTCCCACAGGTAGTACTGATGGTCACAAAGCAACAATGTAGCACTCTTCAATGGCCGTGATTGCAATCAGAATAACATGCAATTTCGTTGGCTCTGCCAGATGATGACTAAGACTGGCTCAGTTTCAACAGATCTCAGCGTATGGCCTTAGACAAATGTCCCCACCACCTACATTTTCACATGTAACTAGAACGTGTTCACGTTCTGCCATATTTTCATTTCACAGTCTCGATCCCACAAATGGTATTTTAATAGATGACTGTTCCATTAGTAAACAGACTGGTCTTGCTGACCCATCTTCCCTTTTAAAATATACTTTGGCTGAATTCTAACAGAACCATTTTGAATGCAAAGGGAATGCTTTTCAAGCCAGATGGTTTATCTAATAGGAATGTTTTCTGATTAGAGAAACAGCAGTAGACTCATGATCACAGCAGGTGCCAAACTGGTTCTGTAGTTTACATGAATTTGCAACCGAACAAGTCATGAACTAAAGGGAATCTATTTTGCGATGTGCCACAGTCTGTTCTGAAAGGAGAGGCGAATGAAAAAGCTGCTACCATATTAGATGAGATTCATGTGTCATTTCTTGATACAAACGTGATTATTATTGCATTTGTAGTAAAAAAATAATTTATCACAAACTTGGCATTTGTGTACTCAATTTCCTGAGTATAATGTGGAGAAGATCAGTGAAGCCTAAAAATCATAAAATCTTACAGAGCATTTTATGATGGGATAATTATCTGAATTATAGTTTGTTTTATCAGAATAATTAGGAATCTTTTAATTGAAAACAATGTATCTGGGACCAGCAGGTGGCATGGTGGTTAAGGCACTGGACTCCCACATGACCAAGTTCGAGTCCTAGACCTGGTGACTTGCTTTCTCATTCTCACTCTCTGTCTCTCTCTGGTCAAATTGAAGAATAATAATACATAAATTAAATTAAATAAATAATTACTTTTTAAAAAGAAAACAATATATCATTGTTTTTCTTTCCTTGCACCTGTCTTGTCCCTTACATTTAAGAAATAATTTTCAAGTATACTGGTAATCAGGGAAGCAGAATATCATTGGTATAGTAGCCCTAGCTTTGTGTAAGTGTGCATAAAAAGGCCTTTCAGAGCTGACCTGGATATGCAGTTTCCTGAAATGGATTGTTTATTATGGCATAAGTTACTTCTAAGGGCTAACGTGAATATTGGACATTTAAAAGGCAGTGAGCCCCTAAAGCCACACTGTGACTCAGCAGCGTCTCATTCTCCATGGACTGCCCAGACCACCAAACTCTGGTGCACCTCCGTGAGATAAAGAAGGAAAAAATGTGGAGTGTAAGAGGAAAGATGAGTACCCCCTCATCTTATTTACTTTACCCATTGACTTTCATATCTTGTTTACATCAGTGGCTAGTTTATTTGTTGCTTTGTAAGCAAACTAAAGTAGAAATACCTAGAATTTGGTCCAAGTTATCATTTCATGCATCCTTACCCCAATCAAATTCTGTGGACTAGCCTAGAACAGCTTGTTAAACAGTAGTGACTATTAGTGCCTGGGACATGTTTAAATTACAGACGCATTACCCAGAAGAATCGAAATTCCCTCACTTTTTTTTTTCTTTAAAGTTATTTATTTCTTCCATGAGCAAGAGAGAGAGAGGAAGAGAGACAACCCGTTCAA
>NW_006159764.1:3937650-3939530 GCF_000334495.1 Tupaia belangeri chinensis
GGTCCCAGTGCCGTGATCTGCCTCCAACCTCAGCCCGCCTTAGATCTAGGGCATACGCGTGCCTGGTAGATTAAGGGAGGTCTCTGGACCTGAACCTGGAACTTTCCTATGTGGGCCAGCTTTGCAGAGCATCATGCTTTACCCCTGCACCACCTGGTCTCTCTTCATGTGTCTAATGCATTTTAAGTTTCTTGAGTCCTGAACCACAATTTCCACATTTTTTGAATAGTGATTACTTGTAGAAAGAACAAATTAACATTTGTTCTTTAACATCTTTCCCTTCTTTCCAACTCAAAGCATTAATTGAAAAACAAAAGATAACCAGGAATGTGCATAATAGATTTTTTTTAATTATATAATTTACTACTATTATTTAAATTTGATCAGAAAGAGACATGGAAAGAGAGGAAAAGTGAGAAAGCAAGATTCCAGATCCAGAACTCAAACCACAGTTGGCCAAATGAGTCCAGCGTCACAACCACCACACCACCTGCCAGTCCCGTGTATAATATTTTTTAAGTAATAAGGCGTCATATTAAATATGCCTAGTTTATATGTGTTGTGAGAAAGTTCAATTTTTCTGCAAAATAATTCTTCTATTTATGATATACTTATGAGCTAGAAGGAAATCCTAATGCTTTGAAGACATCCAATGAATGATACATGTTATTGCAACTGAAATAATTTTATAGCATAATTAATTTATTTAATTATGTACATGGTTCTATTTTGTTTATTAATTAGGCATAAAATAATGAATCATATATGTCAGTGTCTAATGGCTATTACTTCCACTTGGTTAAATTTTAATGCTTAGTCTAATATTTAATCTTTAAAATTCTTTATAGGAGATTGTAACTTTCTATTTATCGTACTAATTTTTCTTCTTTGTTTCTTCTACTGTTACCTTGTTTTATTTATTCTCTCATTCATTTTCTCACCTGTTAAATAATTTGTTCCTTTTTGTCTGTATTTTCTTTATTAAGTAATATTTATTCATCATTTTAATGAGTTAAGTGGGTTTTTTTAGGTATTGTATACTTGGTATTTCGTACCTGATGTTTAGATAGAAAGCAATACCTACAGATGGAGTGATAAATAATATAAGAGAAGAACATCTATCCTTATTGACATAGGGCATGATGGGTATTAGGCTTTTAGTAACACTGGCCTACAATTTAAAATAAGTAACCTTAGAAGTAAATGCTCATTGAAAATATTTAATAGCAGAAGAGCATAAAGTCACTTCTATATCTATGCCCCTCAGTTTTTATGGACTAGTTGTAGTCTGTGAGCACATTGATGTGTACAATTTAAACTTTGCACAGTCAATTGTACAGGTTTATACATGTATATATGTGTACAGTGTCTATAAAAATGCACATGGATATATTTCCTTTTACGTAAACCTGACTATGCATATTGCTCTCCTTCCTTTTCACAACTCATCAAACAAAATAACTTGGGCATCCTTCACATCAGTATAGCTCACTTTTATGGTAGCCAATACACTATAAATATCACTACCTCTGGGACCTGGTGGTAAGGTCTTGGGTTGGGCTCTCACCATTCTTGGGGGGAGCTCTCACCATTTATAGGTTTATTTCAAGCTTCTTTCTGCTTCTGTCATTTCTCCAGAATGGACTTCGTGGACAGGAGCCCATAGCCCATGCTAGATTATCTTTGTATGAGGAGTCAGATGTACTCCCACTCCCATTTCTTTTCTCTGAGTCTCGCTCTGCTCAGAAGAGTGGACTCTTCAAGATTTCTTCTGTTTTTGTTTTGTTTTTCTTCTTTTTCATCTTCTGGAGGGGAAAATTTCTTTGCCTCTCTGGTAGAGGGCCAAGTCGGCAAGTCCAGAACCGGCTGCCTGGGCCATG
>NW_006159764.1:3939786-3995940 GCF_000334495.1 Tupaia belangeri chinensis
AAGCTCTTCTGTAAAGAGAAGGAAGTCTTTTGCCACTCCCAGTGCAAGGCCCCCAGAGGCTGCAGAGAAGGTGTGAGTTCATTCATGAATCCTAGTGCTCTTCTACTCCACTCCAGGGTTTCCAGATTACAGGCTCCAGTCATGACCTCTGTTAAGCCATCACCCTACTGATAAAATATAAAGTGGCTTCATTTTCTTCATCCCTAAAGTGAAGCAATAATTAATTCCTGAGAGATTTTCTATAGGATCAAATTCTGTTTGCACATTTCAAATGCTGGTAGGGAAGGAACCTTTGACCTTCAATATGTCTTTCTACCATATGTGAAAGTTAGCACTGTCACATTCATTAATCATTGCCCTTATAAAAATAATAAAATAAAAAAAAACTAACTAGAGATTTTGAATTGTATTCTTTTCAAATAAATTTCCTAATTATTAATGTAGTTAGACTTTTCAGTTATAATGTTGCCCTTGTTTGCTTCTTCACCTATGAGTTATATTCATTTTTTTTGTCCATGGCTCTGGTATATTATTTGGATATTTTTTCATTGATTTGATAAGCTATGAATATATAATCTCCATTAAAACATTGTTTACTATGGTGTTTTTCTTTTGATAATGAGTATTTGTGATAATATTAATAATATATAATAATATATGTAACTACATACATAATTAAATAATAAGTTTGGCTATATTTGCATTATAAGTAATAATAGATGTAGCTATATTTGCTATTATTCTGTGTTTTCAGATCACATATCTTAAGTAGAAAATATAAAAAGAGACTTAAGTCAAGAAATAAAGACATTCTATTAATATGTTTAATTTGCTATTTTATATGTAACCATCATGACTTATTTAATGAGGCTAGAATTTATCAATATAGGAACAAGCTGATGGCACAATGGTTACATCACTGGACTCATTCCTATATAAGTCAATCACAGTTCAAGTCCCAGACTGGCAAGTTAAAACTCATGCCAGGCACATATGCGTATGTGCCCAAGATCCCAAGAGGAGAATGGAGGAGAAGAAATTATGGCATGCCCATCCACCCTAGGGAGGTGATTTCTCAGTTTCTGTCTCTCTGTCTCTCTGGTCAGTGCATGTGCCTTATAGCAAAAAACTCTCTCTAAATTTTTTTTAAAAGAATATATCAATACTTACGTATTTTCTTTTACAAATTATTTATTTATTATTATTATCATTATTTTTAAAGTTTGTATAGCTTGTGTGTGCACACCAGAGAGAGACAGAGAAAGGGAACGTAAGAAAGCAAACCACTGGGTCCCAAACTGGAACTGCGGTCAGCCATGTAGGAGTCAAGCTCCTTACCAACCATGCCATGCCACCTGCTGCCCCTTTGTATTTATTTTCAGTGACTGGCCCAAGCCACACATTAAGTCAGTAGACTTTGAGTAAAGCCTATTACATCCCTAATGGGTAAGCCTTGTCTAAACAGTTGAAAGCATTAAAAGAAAGAAAACTGATCTCCACTGGAGAGGGACTTTTACCAGCAGGCCACCTTTGGATTCCAATGGCAACTCTCCTCTAGGTCTCCAGTCTGTCAGTGTATCCTGCACGTTTTGGACTTGCTATGCCCCCACTATTATATTAGCTAATTTCTTTAAGTAAATATATGTATACATGTACATCCTGTTGGGTTGCGGAGAACTCTAACAGCACCAGCTTAACTGAATATAGAGGTTTTCTATTTCATTCACACAGACTACTGAACCAGAATGGACTAATGCATAATTCTGAGATTTCTTTTATTTTCTAAGAATTGTTTTATTTAACTTTATTTATTTATTTTAGTTTGACCAAAGAGGGACAGAGAGAGAGAGAGAGGTAAAGTGAGAAAGCAAGTCGTCAGATCTGGGACTCAATGCGCGTGGTCATGTGGGACTCCAGTGCCCCTACCACCACATCACCTGCCAGTTCCAATCCTGAGCTTTCTACGATGATGGCTCTAATCTGGATTACTTCCCTCCGATGGCTTCTGGGGACTCTTCCTCCTAGCAGACCTTGGTTAGAGCCATACTAACCCATCCTTTTGAAACTCTAAATCTTCAGACAAAGAACTTAAGTTTGTATTTTCCTTCCCAAACTGCCCCTAGCATCTTTATACAAATTGTATACCTGTGTGTACATACATACCCACTCTTCCTCCATGTTGTTTTAATTTTAATTAATTCTCTATAAAATGTCTTTTATACGGAAGAGAATTTCCACCACTTTGAGTAATTTATTTCTATCATGTTCATGGTTTCCTTCACACATTCACTCTTCAAGGTAAACTTCAAAATAAGTCAATTCTCAGGCTATGTCGCTGGACTCCCACGTAGTCGACCGCAGTTCGCGTCTCGGACCTGGTGGCTTAAAACTCACGCTGGGCGCATGTGCGTGCGTGCGCCCAAGATCCCGAGAGGAGAATGGAGGAGAAGGGATTGTGGCATGACCATCCCCTCTGGGGGGTGATTTCTCGCTTTCTGTCTCTATGTCTCTCTCTGTCTGGCGAGCGCACGCGCCCTATAATGAAAACCTCTCAAAAAAAAATAAGTCAATTATATTAAGTTTTTATGATTTTGATTAGAATTACATTGAAAAAAAATATTATGCCAGGTATTCTTACATTTTTTGCATGTTTTATTTAATTCTTCAATAAATGTCTTTTTCCCTAAAACTTTTATGTTTAATGTTTAAAATATTTGTCCATATTTTGTAGTTGTTTTGTCATCAGTGGGAACTTTTCTTCCCTAACATTATCTTACTGAGTATCATAAAAGAAGATTGCATGTATCTCTTAGCTCTCCAACTACTTCTAATAATAGCTTATTTGAAGGTCATATTTCTTATGTGGAAATCATATAATCTACTCATTACTGATGGTAGGCTTTTAGATCACTTCATTTAAATCTAGAGCAACTAATTGCATAACCTTTCTAACATTATTAAGTTCTGGTGCTTCAAATTATTTGAGGAAATTTTACATTTCTTTTAAATTTTAAAATATTTAGCATAAACACTTTTAAAGTCATTTTAAAGTAAACTCTGAATCTTTGATTATTTCCCTTTAGAAATACTAATTAATTTCTCATTGTTTTTAAGCAAAATTATCAGCTATATTTCTCTTATTTTTCAAGGAGGTGGTCTGTTATTAATTTCAATATTTTTTTCCTATGGAATATTAGTGTAAACTCAAGGCTTTTTTGAATTTTACCAGTTTTTTTTTTTTTTTATTAGTGTCTTCTTTCTAATTTAGGGTTCAAAGAAGGCTACACATTGTACGGAGCTATTCCATTTCTGCAGTCTGCTCTGGTTTCTGATAGTTTCTTAGACTTTCTTGACTTTCATGACTTTGAAAGTCTTGGGGTTTACTAAAGCAGGTATCCTGTTGTGAGTTCCCTATTGTGGCTCTGCGTTATTTTTCTCAAGCTAAGATTGAGATTCTGAGTTTTTTAAAATAAAACAACAGACAAGTCCTATTCTCATCACATCGTATCAGAGGGTAAAAAGGTCCACATGGCATTTTTGGTGATGCTAATCTTCATCATGTTGTTGAGGTAGTATTTTTGCCTGATTTCCTTTACTTTAAAATTTACCATTCTTTTCTTTCTCTACATTTTTCTTTGAATGGGATCCCCAAGTCTAGCTCATCCTCAATGGGGAGGTTCAGAGAAGGGAGAAAAACTCATCTCTACCCCATGAAAGGAGAGTATCTTCAAATAGTATATGGAACTTTTCTATAAAAAATACTTGTTACTTTTTCTTTATTAAAAATAATTTGGTTTATATCTTCACTGATTTCTTTCTTTTCTGTTGACTATTAATTTCCCAAAATACCTTCCCAATATTAACCAGGCAAAGTGAAGTTTTTTTAGTTCTAATGCAGTGAAGAAAAATATCCTCTTGGTAGAGTATGTGAGTAGTGCCTCAGAAACAGGAAGTCAGAGGGAGAGGTAGGTGTTTATTAGGTTTTAATTCTTGGACTGGGTGATTTTAAAGTGAGTCTTGCCAGGAGAGAAACTGGGATTTGGCAGAGTTTAGAAAATAGTTTTGGATTGATGGGCACCATGAAGCCAGGGTCTTTAAATGAGAATTGATGAACAAGCTGTTAGTCTTGATTAAAAAGCTATTTTAGTTGGTTCATGGCATTTTTTTAGAAGAGCAAGTATTTCCTAGGGCAAGTAATTGCCTTAGTTTTGCTCATTCTTAGTATTGTTTAGTATGGGGACAAGAAAACATACTTGGACCTTGGTTCCAGTTTTATTTAACAAGATGACCAGATTAGGTTGATTTTGACTCCCAATTTTTTATTTATTTGTTTTGCTAACTTCTTGAGGTAAATGAAAATTGTATTTATTGAACTTTTAAAATTGTATTTAGTGTTGTACAATTTCTTTATAGTATGATTCTGATATCATATGATTTGATTTGCAGTGAAGAATATATCAATACTTACGTATTTTCTTTTACAAATTATTTATTTATTATTATTATCATTATTTTTAAAGTTTGTATAGCTTGTGTGTGCACACCAGAGAGAGACAGAGAAAGGGAACGTAAGAAAGCAAACCACTGGGTCCCAAACTGGAACTGCGGTCAGCCATGTAGGAGTCAAGCTCCTTACCAACCATGCCATGCCACCTGCTGCCCCTTTATATTTATTTTCAGTGACTGGCCCAAGCCACACATTAAGTCAGTAGACTTTGAGTAAAGCCTATTATATCCCTAATGGGTAAGCCTTGTCTAAACAGTTGAAAGCATTAAAAGAAAGAAAACTGATCTCCACTGGAGAGGGACTTTTACCAGCAGGCCACCTTTGGATTCCAATGGCAACTCTCCTCTAGGTCTCCAGTCTGTCAGTGTATCCTGCACGTTTTGGACTTGCTATGCCCCCACTATTATATTAGCTAATTTCTTTAAGTAAATATATGTATACATGTACATCCTGTTGGGTTGCGGAGAACTCTAACAGCACCAGCTTAACTGAATATAGAGGTTTTCTATTTCATTCACACAGACTACTGAACCAGAATGGACTAATGCATAATTCTGAGATTTCTTTTATTTTCTAAGAATTGTTTTATTTAACTTTATTTATTTATTTTAGTTTGACCAAAGAGGGACAGAGAGAGAGAGAGAGGTAAAGTGAGAAAGCAAGTCGTCAGATCTGGGACTCAATGCGCGTGGTCATGTGGGACTCCAGTGCCCCTACCACCACATCACCTGCCAGTTCCAATCCTGAGCTTTCTACGATGATGGCTCTAATCTGGATTACTTCCCTCCGATGGCTTCTGGGGACTCTTCCTCCTAGCAGACCTTGGTTAGAGCCATACTAACCCATCCTTTTGAAACTCTAAATCTTCAGACAAAGAACTTAAGTTTGCATTTTCCTTCCCAAACTGCCCCTAGCATCTTTATACAAATTGTATACCTGTGTGTACATACATACCCACTCTTCCTCCATGTTGTTTTAATTTTAATTAATTCTCTATAAAATGTCTTTTATACGGAAGAGAATTTCCACCACTTTGAGTAATTTATTTCTATCATGTTCATGGTTTCCTTCACACATTCACTCTTCAAGGTAAACTTCAAAATAAGTCAATTCTCAGGCTATGTCGCTGGACTCCCACGTAGTCGACCGCAGTTCGCGTCTCGGACCTGGTGGCTTAAAACTCACGCTGGGCGCATGTGCGTGCGTGCGCCCAAGATCCCGAGAGGAGAATGGAGGAGAAGGGATTGTGGCATGACCATCCCCTCTGGGGGGTGATTTCTCGCTTTCTGTCCCTATGTCTCTCTCTGTCTGGCGAGCGCACGCGCCCTATAATGAAAACCTCTCAAAAAAAAAATAAGTCAATTCTCATATTAAGTTTTTATGATTTTGATTAGAATTACATTGAAAAAAAATATTATGCCAGGTATTCTTACATTTTTTGCATGTTTTATTTAATTCTTCAATAAATGTCTTTTTCCCTAAAACTTTTATGTTTAATGTTTAAAATATTTGTCCATATTTTGTAGTTGTTTTGTCATCAGTGGGAACTTTTCTTCCCTAACATTATCTTACTGAGTATCATAAAAGAAGATTGCATGTATCTCTTAGCTCTCCAACTACTTCTAATAATAGCTTATTTGAAGGTCATATTTCTTATGTGGAAATCATATAATCTACTCATTACTGATGGTAGGCTTTTAGATCACTTCATTTAAATCTAGAGCAACTAATTGCATAACCTTTCTAACATTATTAAGTTCTGGTGCTTCAAATTATTTGAGGAAATTTTACATTTCTTTTAAATTTTAAAATATTTAGCATAAACACTTTTAAAGTCATTTTAAAGTAAACTCTGAATCTTTGATTATTTCCCTTTAGAAATACTAATTAATTTCTCATTGTTTTTAAGCAAAATTATCAGCTATATTTCTCTTATTTTTCAAGGAGGTGGTCTGTTATTAATTTCAATATTTTTTCCTATGGAATATTAGTGTAAACTCAAGGCTTTTTTGAATTTTACCAGTTTTTTTTTTTATTAGTGTCTTCTTTCTAATTTAGGGTTCAAAGAAGGCTACACATTGTACGGAGCTATTCCATTTCTGCAGTCTGCTCTGGTTTCTGATAGTTTCTTAGACTTTCTTGACTTTCATGACTTTGAAAGTCTTGGGGTTTACTAAAGCAGGTATCCTGTTGTGAATTCTCTATTGTGGCTCTGCGTTATTTTTCTCAAGCTAAGATTGAGATTCTGAGTTTTTTAAAATAAAACAACAGACAAGTCCTATTCTCATCACATCGTATCAGAGGGTAAAAAGGTCCACATGGCATTTTTGGTGATGCTAATCTTCATCATGTTGTTGAGGTAGTATTTTTGCCTGATTTCCTTTACTTTAAAATTTACCATTCTTTTCTTTCTCTACATTTTTCTTTGAATGGGATCCCCAAGTCTAGCTCATCCTCAATGGGGAGGTTCAGAGAAGGGAGAAAAACTCATCTCTACCCCATGAAAGGAGAGTATCTTCAAATAGTATATGGAACTTTTCTATAAAAAATACTTGTTACTTTTTCTTTATTAAAAATAATTTGGTTTATATCTTCACTGATTTCTTTCTTTTCTGTTGACTATTAATTTCCCAAAATACCTCCCCAATATTAACCAGGCAAAGTGAAGTTTTTTTAGTTCTAATGCAGTGAAGAAAAATATCCTCTTGGTAGAGAATGTGAGTAGTGCCTCAGAAACAGGAAGTCAGAGGGAGAGGTAGGTGTTTATTAGGTTTTAATTCTTGGACTGGGTGATTTTAAAGTGAGTCTTGCCAGGAGAGAAACTGGGATTTGGCAGAGTTTAGAAAATAGTTTTGGATTGATGGGCACCATGAAGCCAGGGTCTTTAAATGAGAATTGATGAACAAGCTGTTAGTCTTGATTAAAAAGCTATTTTAGTTGGTTCATGGCATTTTTTTAGAAGAGCAAGTATTTCCTAGGGCAAGTAATTGCCTTAGTTTTGCTCATTCTTAGTATTGTTTAGTATGGGGACAAGAAAACATACTTGGACCTTGGTTCCAGTTTTATTTAACAAGATGACCAGATTAGGTTGATTTTGACTCCCAATTTTTTATTTATTTGTTTTGCTAACTTCTTGAGGTAAATGAAAATTGTATTTATTGAACTTTTAAAATTGTATTTAGTGTTGTACAATTTCTTTATAGTATGATTCTGATATCATATGATTTGATTTGCAGTGAGATTCCTTTTTAAATAATTTGTAATTTCAGTATTGATTTCCTCTTTAATACAAATAATAAGGTATATATTTTTATTTTTAAAAGATTAATTAATTTTGGCTATTTCAGGTTTTAACTTCTAATTCTGTTCAGTATATTTCATTAGTATATACAAATTTTGCTTGCATTTTTGTACTAATAATATTATTATTGACTATTTTAGAAAAAATTCTCTGTTTACTAAAAATTTTAAAAGCTATTCATAAAATTCTTTTAATTCTAAAAACTATAATTTCATTTATTCATTTATTTATTTGTAGGTTTTGCCACAGGGTGCATGTGCTCATCAGAGTGAGACAGACAAAGGGAAAGTGAGAAATCACTTTCTGGGGGGATGGTCACACTGTAATCCTTTCTCCATGTTCCTCTAGGGATTTGGGGTACATGTGCTTGGCCTGACTCTTGAGCCACCGGGTCGGGTCGGGACTCAAACTGCCGTCTTTATGTGGGAATCCAGCTCCTTAACCACACTACCACCTGCTGGCACTTAAAGCTATTTTTAATATATCTGTGGTTGTTTTGCAGTACATACATACGTGCTTAATGACGGCTTCGACTTTCCGTGGATTATATCTTCTTGTTTTTTGGTTCCAGCTAGTGCTCCTCTCTAGTTCCATATCTCGTCCTTGCCTCCTAGATCACGAGAGGTACAAATCCTTCAGGGTCTTGGGTCTCAAAAAACAGCTCCTTTGGGAACCAGCAGTTGACGTAATGGCTATGTCACTGGACTCCCACGTAGTCGACTCCGGTTGGCGTCCCGGACCCGGTGACTTAAAACTCACGCCAGGTGCATGTGCATGCGTGCCCAAGATCCTGAGAGGAGAAGGGATTGCAGCGTGGCCATCCCCCCTGGGGGGTGATTTCTCGTTTTCTGTCTCTCTGTCTCTGTCTGTCTGTCTGGCGAGCGCACGCACCCTGTAGCGAAAACCTCTCAAAAAAAAACCCAAACAAACAAAAAAAACCCAGCTCCTTTGTTTTTGACAGTTAGCCTCTAATTTTCCATCTGCAAGTACTCAGAATTCTCCTCAGGACAGGGTGTAGATTACTAGAAGAGCCAAGTTTCATCCTGTTAACAATGAAAATCAGAAAATGTCAGTCTGCAGGGAGATGCCAGGGTGACTATATTTTCCATTATTAGACAGCTTCTTGCCTTCTTATAATGGAGACTCCAAAGCAGTTTTTCTGATACTAAGGACTGTGTTTTATTTGCCAAGTCACATTGCTCATTCAAGTGATTTTCTAGAATAAGAGTCTGCTTTAAGCATATATCCATTACCTCTATTTCACAACAGAAACCTGCTCTATTTCCTTTGAACTATCACAAGAGTTATTGCAAGTTCTCCTCTGTCTTTCAAAATTGCAAAGAATCTAGGGGCTATAGCAGAGTTCACTTTCAAAGCAAGCAGTCGCATACCCTCAAAAGTCTAAGTAAGAAACTTTTCCCAAGCTTCTCCCAAGTTTGTGGAAGCAATTGAATACAGTAACCAAGTCAGCCGATAGAGTCAGGGGCCCTCTGGTCGAGTCTTTACTCTTCTGCCATTTCCTATGAGCTCTTGAGCATTCTTCTTAATTTCTAGACAATTGCATTTATGTATAATGAATACAAAATGGGAATGATACTAGGTTTTGCCTTGTACCACTGTTTGCAGGATTAAATAAGAAAAGACCTGGAATATGTTTTGCAAGAGTTTGGCACAGAGTGAGGACTCAATGCGAGATAGCTATGATTAGTAATGCAATCCTGAGATGATAAACATATGCCTGGCTTACACATCTTGTTCCAGAGATTGCACTTTTTCACTAGGCAGAGATCACTGTTCACCTAGAAGCAAGGGCCAAAGACCCATTCGTATCTGGGAACGCACAAGGGGTTACAGCAGACAAGGTTCAAAAAGCCAGTGTTGAGTGATCCACTTAATTTTGACAGATGGCACTTGTCTGGTCTAGGGCTATTTTTAGCAGACCTGGCAAAACTGCAACAGATTGTACTATGTAGTCTCCTAAAGGCACTGCCAGCACCTGCTGGGCTTCAGGTATTTGCTCTGTGCAAAGGTATTTGTTATCTTTTCTGACTGAGGCTTTGGTTTAATTACGATTGAAACTTTTTGTCACATTTTGAATATGTTTCATTCCCATCATCAACCTATCCTTTAATGCAAATAGTGAATGTGTGTGTGTGTGTGTGTGTGTGTGTAGTACTAGACACTTATTTTTATTGGTACACTAGAGCTTTCTGAAAGTTAAGTACTGTCTCACACCAGCAAGTTGACTCAGCATGGACCACATTTATGCATTGCAAATATACCTCATTCCCTCCATTATCCTCTGGAAAATATGAAGAACGTGACAGTTGCTTCAATTCTGTTTTCTAAATTTGATGCAAAATAGCTCTTATGACCCACCAGGAATCACTTAAGAAAAAGAATTTGGGGAAATATAATTTCAGATTAGCTCAATTGAACCAATATGAACCACAATAATAAGTAATTCTAAGTCTTTTAACCATCTCAAGGTCAACATTTCTAAATATTATCTTTTAATTCTTATCTTTTTTCCCTTAAGCTTACTTGAGGCACTGCCAGCACCTGCTGGGCTTCAGGTATTTGCTCTGTGCAAAGGTATTTGTTATCTTTTCTGACTGAGGCTTTGGTTTAATTACGATTGAAACTTTTTGTCACATTTTGAATATGTTTCATTCCCATCATCAACCTATCCTTTAATGCAAATAGTGAATGTGTGTGTGTGTGTGTGTGTGTGTGTGTGTAGTACTAGACACTTATTTTTATTGGTACACTAGAGCTTTCTGAAAGTTAAGTACTGTCTCACACCAGCAAGTTGACTCAGCATGGACCACATTTATGCATTGCAAATATACCTCATTCCCTCCATTATCCTCTGGAAAATATGAAGAATGTGACAGTTGCTTCAATTCTGTTTTCTAAATTTGATGCAAAATAGCTCTTATGACCCACCAGGAATCACTTAAGAAAAAGAATTTGGGGAAATATAATTTCAGATTAGCTCAATTGAACCAATATGAACCACAATAATAAGTAATTCTAAGTCTTTTAACCATCTCAAGGTCAACATTTCTAAATATTATCTTTTAATTCTTATCTTTTTTCCCTTAAGCTTACTTGTCTTCCCATGTTACCAGCAATAAAAATGGCAACACCATTTCTCCAGATGCTCCAAGTTAAACCCTTGTAGCCTCTTATCATCCCTCTTTCTATTTAACCTCACCTTAAATCCCTCAATTCATAGTAGTCAGAGTAAAAGTAACTAGAACTACCTTGAGTATACAAGTAATTCCACTTTTCACTTCTTCCATCACGTTCACCACCCCAATCATAGGCACCATTGTATCTAAACTTCTAGCATCTGCTATTGGGCTCCATTGCTTACTCTCTTGGGTCACTCAGTCTACTTTCCACATAACGGCAAGAATTATAATATTTATTGACTTTTAAATGACAAATCATATAATGTTATAATAGTTTAAACCCTTCCAATAATTTCTCACCACACTTAGAATAAATTCCTAAATTCTTATTACAGATTACAAGTCATTATTCTATTTTAATTTCACCCTCTGTGTTTGCTAGTCTATCTTCTGCTTTTATGTCACTTTCAAGAGAAGTTCTTTTATTCTGAAGTAGCATCCATGTTTCACTATCCTATTATCCTGCTTTCTTTTTCCTTCATGGCATTTGTTCCTCTCCATCATTTTGTTTTATCTTATGTTACATGGTCATGATTTGCACTTCCCCATACTCGAATGTGAGCTCCACGAGAGTAGGGATATCTCTTTATGATCTGCTTTTGATTTCCAACACTTATGACTCAGCCAATCTCGTTGTAGACACTCATAAACTGAATCTTCTGTTTATTACTTGGTTTAGGTCTGTTTTCTTTGCATTCATTGAAGTATTCACTGCTGAGGGTCCTAATGAACAAACTGCTGTATGGAGCTGAGGGAAGATCATTAGAAATATTTTTGCAGCTTGTGCAGTTCAGAATGCCAGAGACACCCCTCGGATTTCATTACAGCCAACCTTGCAGCAGTTCACATTGACTTTCTAAGCAAGAACAAAAAAAGGACTAGGGACCCAACCATGAGACTCATAGAGAACCAGGGGAAACTAATACATTCAGAGCAAGTGGAACCATTCTTAGATCTACCATTGATGGTTTCATCAGGCAATGACAATAATAGAGACCACAGACTTACTGCAAGTCATTTTTGTTTCTTAGATAGGAAAAGTACAATAAATGTATTATTTTAATCACTAACAATGTGTTTCAATTTTTAATAAGTAGTATGTCTCAGCAGAACCATATCATGTTAGGTAGATAAAGCAAAATAATTTGTGAAATTGAATTTATAAAATATTTGGAGAGATGGAAAGAAATGGCAAGAAGAGATATGAAATTAAACATACAAATAGTGGTTTTTTCCTCTCAATATCTTAGTAATTTTTAAAATTTGGAAAGCTTCAAAAACATAAAAATGGTCTGTACATATTTTCTTTCACCTATCCCCATCCAGTGAGGTGACAGAGATTTCAAATTGAAATGCACTTTGGAATCCTCAAGTCAGAAGAGTCATCAATTTTAAGGTCTTTCCCTCTTTCTTTTTCTCTTGGTCCTTGGGTCATTTTATGCCCCAGACCATTTAACTCCCACTTTCTCAGGTCTCTATCACTCATCTCAGCTTTCTCTAACTCCTCTCCTCTGGCATTTCACCTCTGCTTCCCTCCCATTAAACCACTGCAAGGCCCACAAATCTTGGCCTCTGGTGAGTCATTTATCTTCAATACTTCAGTTTCATCATCTATAAAATAAAAATACTACCAATATTTTATGTATTTTACAAATATACTATGGCATAAAGCAAATAATATATGTGGGAAATGATGGAAGATGTCATGAGACTATCAGAAGGTAAGGGAAATGGCGGAAGCTAGATGACCCAAAGAGCTGTCACTAGCAGAGGAAGGGCCCAAGCAGGAATCTAAAGAAAAAGACCAGGAGCTGAGAGTGGGAAGCCAGCGGTGAGGAAAGTGATTGTTCATAATAGCAGGAGGAACCTGCGTGGAAATTAATGGGCAATCTTGTGAAACTGCCAGACAAGCACAGTAAACATAATATATTTGCTCACTGGGGAGAGTTAGGCATTACAATAAGCTGAACATCAGTTGTTATTTATAGGCATTAAAATTGGTTAGTAAAGGCACGGCCTGGTTTGTTTTTAGTGAGTTAAGAATTAAAATTAAGTAATGATTGCTATTGCCATGTTTGTGCTTAAGCGGGATTGTATTATGATCAAGTTAACTGAATGAGACGTCAGTGCAAAATCTGTTGAAGGTCCAGGATTTCACTCATCCAAGGAGTAGGAGAGTAAGCAAGAAATAATGGGCAAGTAGAGTCTATCAGCTACTGATCCCGGGAGATGCTTGTGTAGAAGTTGTTCAGAACAGGCGTGTGGATGACTCAGAGTAGAAGACTGTCTCCGAGGCCAAGGCTGTGCCTTTATTTTCATAGTTCTCAAACTTGAGAAATGTGTGTAGCTCTCTCAGTAGGATACCTGAAGAAATCCCAAAGAAATCAAGAAAAAGTGCAAGTACCAGGCTATGGTATAAAGACACCATGATTCTTTCAGAACTCGAAGCCAATGAGACTGAGCCAGCCCTTGCTCCTCAGGGAGAACATCACTAGGGCAATGCCTGTCCCTAACTCTGGTCTGTTCTTAAAAGGTAGCTAATTCTTGGTGAGAAGGATCATTCCAGTCACAACCGCATTCACTTGGGCACGTAGGCCTGGGATGCAAAGGACTATATTTCAAAGAAATAAAATAATTTTTTATTTTAGAAATTGATTAGTTGAAAGTTTTATATCTCTAATATGCCAAGGATCCACATTCCATATTCTTGGAAATTGGAGTCTTGATTTTTATTGGCTCACTTTTTTTTTTTTTTTTTTGAGAGGTTTTTGCTATAGGGCGCATTTGCTCGCCAGACAGACACAGAGAGACAGAGAGACAGAAAGTGAGAAATCACCCCCTGGGGATATGGCCACACTACAATCCCTTCTCCTCCATTCTCTTCTCGGAATATTGGTCATGCGCACATATGCACCAGGTATGAGTTTAAGCCACCGGGTCCGGGACTCGAACTGCGGTCTACTACATGGGAGTCCAGCAATATAGCCATTATGCTAACTGCTGGCCCCGGTATGTTGAGTTTTGTCCAGAAGTTTTCCTTTTCTTTTCTTTCTTTCTTTCTATTATTTATTATTATTATTTATACATTCAACCTCTATACATTGTCCAGAAGTTTTCTATCGATATGAGAGAACTTACAGAAATGATACAAGTGTTTTTTATAAAAAGCATTATTGTGTAATTTGTATTAGATTAAATTTTATATTTCTGTTTTGCTCTATAGTGTAAAACTGAATTAATATCTATTCCATTCTCTTAATAAATATGTGTGGTGTGTCCACTCTGTGACAAGCACTGTCCCAGGTAGGAAGGATAAGAAGTGAACATTATTTTTGCTCTCACGGAGCTTGTGTTCTGATGGTGGGAAGTACAGAATTTAGAGAGGTACATGTTAGATACATAGATGCATTCATACATATATCACAGGGATGTAGAGCTCATAATAAAATACAGAGAGGGGTGGGCTGGAATTCTTAAAAAAATCACTTTAGGTTGTGGTCAGAAAATCCATTTCTAAGAATGTAATCTGTGACACTTGGCCAGAATTATAATATTTGGGCAAAAAATAGTTTTATCAGGGAACTCCTGAAGACAGGAGTGAACCACATTTTTTAAAAAAAATCAGAAGTCAGTGTGACAGAAACAAAGTGAGCCCAGTGAGGAATGGTATGACATGAGGGTGGAGATGGGGGATAGGTAGAAACTGGATTTTACAGGGCTACAAAGGACAGTCTGGAAGTTTGATTTTATTTCGTTTTCAGTTTATATCAATTACTGTATCAATATTTATTTAATATTCAAGTGTTGTACCAGTATTATTGTTTGACAAACTAGAACTTTGTTGCTCAAACAATATCAATTTATCTTGCTCACAAATCTACACTAATCCATGTAGCATAAGCTGAAGTGATTTGAACAAGGGCTGAAAGGTTCAAGAGGGCCTGTTTGACTGCTGTACCATCTCTTGGCAGCTTAAACAGAGGCCTGCATTCTTCACACGGGCTTCTCCACGGCAGGGTCTCAGGCTTACATGAGCACAGCAACTGGGCTTTAGAAGCAGACCAATATCCTAAATGAAATAGGAATATTTATCACACTTTGAAGACCTACTTTTAAAAGTTAATAGTCACCAGTCTGCTCAGATTTGATTCTTCTTCTTGAGGGAAGGAACATTAAACTCATGGTGTATGAAAAAAAAGTGAGACAGGAGGTTTTGGTGCCACCACCTTTGAAAACATAATCTGGCCCACTCTGTCTTCAGGCCACGCTATTTATATCCCTCCCACATGCTAAATATATGTATTCACTTTCCCAAGACCAAAACGTCTTATCCTATCATTATATCAGAGTCCAGAATTTTATGATCTAACTCAGATCTAGACAGAGAGGATACTCCTTGTGTTCAGTTCCTGAACATGGTTTCTTCCCGTACAATGACACATCTGACCTGCAAATGTTTCTAATTCTCCAAACACCCAAAATCAAATGAGGGCCAGGCATGGGATAACTGCTATAAACACTCCCATTCAAAATGGCAGAGAAAGAAAGAAATTCAGATGTCACTGGCTCATTTAAACTGAAATGTCAGGCACGTCATGCCAGACCTTCTGTGATAGTTCAGTCCTGTTCCCTGGACGTTGTTCTCCATGGCTCCTTTGTTTGTTTGAGAGATTTTCCCTATAGGTTGTATGTGCTCACCAGAGAGACAGAGAGAGAAATCAGAAAGACAGTGAGAAATCATCCCCTCAAGGGAAGGGGGTGTGATGACCACACCACAATCACTTCTCCTCCCTTCTCCCCCCAGGATTTTTGGCAAACCACAGTCAGTCATGTGGGAGTCCAGCGCCCTAACCACTATGCCTCCATGGCTCCTTATTAAATTCCACAAGCTCTTGGTTCTGTCCTCTCAGTTTAACCTTCCCTTTCCTTAAGCCTTTTTTCTTTTCTTTTTTAGTTTGCTATAGGATGTGTGTCCCGGGCAGAGAGAGACACAGAAAGAGAGAGAGAGAGAGAGAGAGAAAAGGAGAGTGACAGATCACTTCCCAGGAGGGAGGGCCATGCCACAATCCCTTCCCTTCTGTTTTTCCCTCAGGATTTTGGACACACCAGCACACTAGCTCAGGCATGCTTTTCAGGCTGCCAGGAGCCCCACAGTCAGCCCTCTTAGATGCAGCCACCTTAACCTCCATGCCACCAGCTGGCTCTCCTTAACCCTTCATAAGTCTATCTCCTGCCTGTAACTCTTGGAGAGCTCAAGTTCTTTTTTCATTTTGTGCTGTTTCTTTTGCTTTTGCATACAAGCTGACATAATTGTTTTTCTTTTTGTGGGGCTTCTGCATAGTAGTGTATAATTCCCCCCATCAGTGAACTGTATGACAAAAGCAATAACTATGAATCTTGTCAGGATAAGCCATTCTCTTTCTTTGGAAAATATTTGCAAGAGGGCATGTGCACTCACCAGAGAGAGACAGAGACAGGACTATTGAGACAACACTTTCTATAGGGCAAGGTCATGTTGAAATCCTTTCTCTCTCTCTCTCTTTTTCCCTGCAGGATTTTGGGCATGTGCACATGCACACACACCTGGCAGCTTTCTCAAAACTCTGGATGGGGACTTAATAGTGCAGTCAGCTATGTGGGACCCAGCTCCCCAGTCAACCCCACAGGCTGGCCGGCAATTCTCCATCTTGATTGCCCATGAGACTGCTGTGGGCATCTGTAAGATCTGTGTCGGTCTCACAGTATCATGGAGAGACAATTAAAACACACTCTCATGATTCCTACAAAAGTGTTTATCTGTTTTAAAGGTCCTCTGAGCAACTGTCTTCAATCCCTCTGCATTTTAAAGCGGGGTTTTATAGTACAATTCATCTTCGCCCTCAAACCAGTCCTTAATGTGAGTATCATCTGCAATTTAGAGATTAGGAAAGGAAAAACAGATTTATTTTCAAACTCAGTAAATTCTGAATCCATTATATTTAAACATTCACTTTTATCTCATTCTCCTCAAACATTTTATCATAGTAAAAAGAATCCAAGTGACAATTTCAATATCCTGCCTAAAAATTCCCTTAGCTTGATCATCAAGTTCACTAATACATTTCCTGTCCTCCCTGTTACTTCAGTTAATGGCCTTGTCAAAATGTCTACCACTTAAAACATCTTCCAATCACATTAAAGAGAAATTTCTATGAGCCATAAGAGAGCTTTCTCAAGAGTCTGTAGGTTTCTGGTAACACTTTGTCAAGATTCTCCTGACCTTTTCGTATGGACTGCCACAAACGTAGGATCTTTATAGCCACCCCACTTTCAGGTCCAAAACTCTGTGTTAGATATTATTATATTTTTAAAACTATTTCAAGACTTAAATTTTTTTATTACTTTTTAAATTCATGATAGGGCATGTGCATTCATGTAAGACAGAGGAGCAAACAGGGAGAAGAAAAGGGAAAGGGAGAAAGAGACAAGGGCCCTCCACAGGGCATGGCCATTCTGTATTCCCCTTCCTCAGTCCTCCATCCAACCTGCCAGGATTGTGGGCATGTCCATGCCTAGAGTGTTTGCATGCTCCCAGGCCAGGGGTTTGAACCCACTCGACATGTGGCTTCAGTTCTTCATTCTGGCCTACTACAAATTGGGCCAGATTCTGGACTCCCAAAATGTATGACTTAAAACAGCAATGAAAATAGGGGCCAGCAGGTGGCATGGTGGACAATGAAAATAGGAGCCAGCAGGTGGCATGGTGGTCAAGGGCACAGGACTCCCATATGACTGACTGTGGTCTGAATCCTAGACCTGGTGGCTTGCTCTCTCACTTTCCTTCTCTCTCTCTCTCTCTCTCTCTCTCTCTCTCTCTCTTTCTCTGTTCCTCTCTGGTCAAATTAAAATAAATAAATACATACATACATACATACACACATACATAAATAAGTTAAATAAAATAATACTAAAAAAGTAAATAAAATATTCTTTGCTGTAATTTGCAATCTAGGCAGAGTTTGGATAGGATAGCCCATTTCTGCTTCAACTGTCATGAAGGCTCACTTATATGAGAGGGCCATCCATACTAAAATAAAAGGAACAGGGCCAGAACGTGATATGGAGGCTAGGGTACATGGATCCCACATGACCTACTGGGTGTTTCAAGTCCCTGACCCAGCAGTTTGAAAAACATGCCCAATGTGGTTCCAAGTTTGCCCACATGCTCAAATCCTGAAAGGAGGTAGAATAAAAAGAGAAGGGACCTGGACTCCCACATTTCAGTGGTAAGGATATCAAGTTACATTAAAAGAGGAAAGTGTTAATTGGAAGGCTTTTGCAATCATCTGTGGAAAACAAAATCTGTCTAAATGAAAAAGAAATGGAATGGCTTTCAGCTAGATTTGAATCAGTATGATCTGGTTTTTGTTGAAAAAGATGACTTGGGTTATTTTGTGGGTGGTGGATTAATGTGTGTCAAGCCTGGAAGCAGGGAGACTATTAAAGAGGTTATTGTCTTAGTTTAGAAAAGAGATAAGGGCAATATACACGGAGAGAAGTAAAAGGGAGGAAAGATTGGAGATATGTTTTTAGAGGTATAGCCAATGGAAATAGATTAGATGCAATCATTGAGAGAAAGAAATCAAACGTTACTTTTAAGTTTTGCACTGGAGAAACTGTGTGCATTGTAATTCTATTTACTGTCATGGAGAAGACTATGGAGAGAACAAGTTTTATGTCCTTATTTAGAGGGAGAAGAGATCGACAGTTTAGCAGTTTGAGTTCTTTGTTAACTATTCAAACGGTCATGTTAAATATTCAAGTGGAGATTTAAGTGGGCACACATATGCCTGTAATTCACAGAATTCAGAAAAAATATCAGGGATAGAAATCCAACATGAAGTAAAGGCAGTCGTCCGTGTGTCCATGCCATGAACGACGATGAAATAAAGCAATTTAGATAATACATATGGAAAAGAATGGGCAGCCCAGAATCTTAGAACACTTAACATTAGGATGCTGGATACAGGAAGAGGAGACAATGGAAGAGAATAAGAAGGAGATCACTTAAAAATCATTTTGTAGGGGCAGCAGGTGGCATGGTGGTTAAGGGTTCTGAACTCCCACATAGCTGACCAAGGTTCAAGTCATTTTGCTCTGAATCAGTAACCTGAGGCAGATTCCACTCTACTCTGCTTGCAGTAGCTGCTAGAGTAGCTTGAGGACAATTCATTGGAATCATGTATGGCTTCCTTTTTCACTTAAGTGTCTGATGCTTTTAATGAAAATATTCACACACCTAGGAGTTGGTATCAGTTGTTTTCTGGAACATCTTGCTCTCCACCTAGGTAGTATTTCCACATCATCGCTCCAGAGTGGTGGATTTAGGTATCTGATATTTCATCTCAGCTCAGGGCTCCCAAGGGCTGTGTTCCAAAAGAGCCAGGTAGAAACTGGATCTTCCTACTGAGCCTCGAAGAGCATGAGACAGTCATTCCACTATACTCTCTTGGTCAGGGCAAGCTGCTCCTTAGATGTCAAGGGCAGAAACCAAAGGCCCTGTCTACCTTTTAATGGAGGAAACATAGACCCTGTCTGTCAATGTCATTTTGTTGGAATAGCATGGTGTATATATTGGTGCAGTCCTCTTTAAAAAATGTAAAATAGAGCAAATGAAGTCAGCCATATTGGATTTCGTTAAGATAGTAAGTTGCGCCTAGGAGTAAGCACTGCATTTGCCAACAGTTGGAGGTCACTGATCATGTTCCATGAGCGGTGTTAGAGGTGGTAAAGGGATGGACATGAGAATGGGGAGGAATTTGAAAAAGGGGGAATGAGCCCGTAAGAATAGTTCCATAGAGGACATTTTGAGAAAGTTTGCTTTGGAAGGCAGCTAAGAAATACAGCAGAAGCTGGAAAGGTACATAATTTCAAGGAACAGTGTTTACAAGATAGGAAATTGGGCCTAGCTGTAGAGGCCCATGCTGCTAAGAGGCTGTGCTCTCCAGCTGAGACCACATGGGAAACCAAGTGATTCTTCTTCCACCCTAAATGCCAGGCACAGTGGTGTGGAGCTGTAGTCCTAAGTGGTTTACAAGCTCCATGTCATGGCTGCCCTGGGCAACAAAATGAAATAGTTTCTAAAAATAGGCCTGGCATGGTAGCACACACCTATAGTCCCAGCTGGATTGTGGAAGCAGGAGGTTGCAACACAAAAACTCTGTCTTAAAAATGAATTTTAAGGAACCAGCAGATGGCATAGTGGTTATGTCACTAGGCTCCCACATGGGTGACTTCCCTCTGAGTCCTGGACATGGTGGCTTGAAAACCCTGCTGGGCACATGTGCATGCATGCCCAAGATCCCAGGACGAAATGGAGGTGAAGAGATTGTAGCATGTTCATCCCTCCTGGGGGATGACTTCTCACTTTCCCTTTTACTTACTCTGACTCTCTCTCCTTCGAGCGCATGTGCCTATGGCAAAAACTTCCAAAAAGCAAGCAAACTAACAAATTTTAAATAAAAAAGAGGGTGTAGAAAGTGGTGTGGTGGTTAAGGTGCAGGACTCCCACATAGCTGACAGCAGTTTGAGTCCCCAGCCTGGTGGCTTAAACATAGTACCAGATGCACGTGCATGCATGGCCAAAACTCCAGGAGAACGGAAGAGAAGGGATTGCAGCATGACCATCCCCCTGGGGAGTGATTTCTCATGTTTCTTCTCTCTGTCTCTCTGTTTCTCTGGTTGCACCTGTGCCCTATGGTAACCCCCATCCCCCCCAAACAAAAGACAGGAAAAATTGGCATGCTGATGGAAATAATTTTTAAAAAGAGATATTGATATGTGAAAAACAAAATGTAAGGGCAGTGGAAGCAAAGTCTATGAGAAGGAAGCTGAGCCAAGTTCAGAGGACTGTTGAAGAAGCTGAAGTGTTTTTGGGGAATGGACTCTATTGAGAGCCTCCTGAGGAAGACAGAGAGTGTGATAAAGCTGCCCTATCCACAGTTCAGTGAAAATTAAATTAGGGCTTTGTGAATACAGTGAAAGAAAATCTAACCCAAGAAATTAGCAACATCATTTTTGATTAATGTATTTTTAAGTTTAAAATTAAGGTAACAGCCATCATGGGCAAGATCATGCAATTATTTCTTCATCTTAATCATGTCTCCCCCGCTTAATGATCTGAAACGAAACTCCACTCTTCTCTGATTTAACTCATCTTCACTCTGTTACCTCTTTACTTTCTGTATTTCTGAAAAATTTTAGCTGAATGAACATTAATTCAGAGTCAGTCAAATCATATTTTGGTCTTTGGGTTGCTGCTGTTTTAGTTAGCATTGGCAACTTGGTTTGGTTGGTCTTCAATGTCTTCATCTTTTGGAAAGGCAATTTTGAGCACATGATAATAATAAAAATATATCTTGCATTTATATAACAATGGAAATATTTAATAATATTTGTAGATACACTTATTTTTGCTCCAAATTATTGGGCTTTCAGAAAAGATATTTAAGATTATTCAATTTGATTACTAAATTAGTAATTCTCAATATTTTATATTTTAAAGTCATATTCAGTATGCTTTTTACAATATTCCTTTGTAATTAATGTTATATTTTATATGTGAATATTTAACTTTCACCATTAGGTTGTAAGTGTCATAAAATTAGCAAACCTTGTCTTTTTTCTTTTTTTTTCCTCTGAAGCCTTGAAAGTTCACAACAGAAATATAGTATGTGCTTAGTGATGGTGTTGAACCCAGGGTGTCAATATATAAAGTTTTATTCTTCATGATGATGTCATGTTGTTTGTTTTATGAAGTACCCTTAGGTATTTATAAGCTATTGAGTCATTTTATGCTAAGAATGAAATGTGATAGGTATGATTTTGCAGGAATTGCAGCTGAGGTCAAACAGCTAGTCACTTTGGGTCCAAATTCCGTAGTCTTACCCACTGATCTGAACTGCCTCTCCGCTAATGGTGAAGTTATTGATGATGATGGTTAAGAAAGTGGTCTTGAGAAATGTATGGCTGAAAGTTAATTAAACTAGGATTAATTCTAAGAATAAAGTGCTTAAAGCAAGGTAAGAACACACGCAAATAGGTTAGTGTCTTAGTGTCCCCAGAATACAGGGAGAGTGTTAGGGGATGAGGCTAAGTACGCAGTTTCCTGAAGTGGATGTATGAAATATAATCTCTCTCATGCTATTGATGGTGAATGACCAATCAACATTTTGCTATTAAAGAAAATGAGCCTTTTGATAATGGATCAACAATGAAAACACATGGACTCGCTATCTGTAGAAGACCCAAAGTTAAGTTTATAAATGAGCATAAATATAAATGCATAATTGTATTATTCAAAGTTTCTCAGAGACCAGAACCAATAGGAAATTATGTGTATGTGTGTGCGTGTGTAAACATATATGTATAATCTGATATATATTATAATAAAATTTATCTAGAAAATATAGAATAACATATACATGTAAATATACACACACAATAGAAAATAATATATATCCACACATATATATTTCATATAAATTACATATGCTATATAGTAAAACATATGTAATTATGACATATGCAGGGCATCATATTTTACTGCTGGGCCATTGTCCAGTTCCCCAAATCACTTTTTGATTTCTGGTTGAAGATGTTTTCTCATTTAAAAAAAAAAAAGCACAACTAACAAAATAAATTTTAAACTTTGAAAGAAAGTCAATTTGTAAACAAGAATGACATGATAGGGTAAGAATTCTATCACAAAAGAATTAGAAAAATATACACAGGCTTTAGATATCTTTAGATTAATTTTTAATCTCCCAAATATTAGGATAGTGTTTATACAAAAATTGTTGCCAGCAGGTGGCGGGGTGGCTAAGGCACCAGATGCCTACATGGCTGACCATAGTCGGAGTCCTAGACCTGGTGACTTGAAATCCATGCTGGGATTTCATCCTTGCGTGTGTACCCAAAATCCAGAGAGGATGAAGGAGGAGAAGGGACTGGGGCATGGCCATGCCCCTGGGGGATGATTTCTCACTTTCTCTCTGTCTCTCTGGTGAGTGTATGCACCCTATAGGAAATATCTCTCTTAAAAAAAAAAAAAAAAAAAGTTCCTGGTTAGAATCAAACAATTCAGTTTAAAGCCACATGACAAGATCCTTACCTGGAGTAGAGTGAAATTAGGAAGGACTCTGAGACAGATTTCACAAAGATACACCATGTTTGACTTGACTGGTGTTTGACATTAAAAAAAAAATAGCAAATTTATAAACTGAGAAACCTAAAAAAGATTTTAAGACATTTAACATAAAAATCTTGGTGTGTTCTTCTGGAAAGTGGCAAGATCCAAGAATGACACTTGATTCACGCCAGGAGTCAACTGATCAAACAATTCAGTTTAAAGCCACATGACAAGATCCTTACCTGGAGTAGAGTGAAATTAGGAAGGACTCTGAGACAGATTTCACAAAGATACACCATGTTTGACTTGACTGGTGTTTGACATTAAAAAAAAAATAGCAAATTTATAAACTGAGAAACCTAAAAAAGATTTTAAGACATTTAACATAAAAATCTTGGTGTGTTCTTCTGGAAAGTGGCAAGATCCAAGAATGACACTTGATTCACGCCAGGAGTCAACTGCTGAGGGCGAGTAGCCACTCTACCTGCAGATGAGTGAGGTGGCCTTATCCAGGTTACTTCCTTCGAGCACACTCATTCCCTCAGCTGCTGCTCACCAGTTTATGTACACACACAGCCCACAAAGGCGTGTGTGAGAACTATCTAGAGCAAGCCCCTGCTTTTGCAGAAAGGAAACTGAGCACTAGACATAGGAATAACATTATTATAGCTAATGACTACATATTTTACTAGAGGTGGGGCACGATTCTAAAAGATCAATATATACTACATAACTTAGTCCTCAAATTGACCCCAGAAGGGAGTAACTTTATTAATACTGTTTTAAAAGGGATGAAATGAAGGTACAGACAGTTTAAGTGACCAGCCCCAGGTTTCACGCAGAGTTTCTAATGCACTGGTATTCTGATTTTTCATAGTTTTTCAGTGACTTCCCAGATGTAGTCCTCTAATCAATCATTTAGCCCCTGAAGGAGAATCAGTGCATTATTCCCAGCCAGTTAAGCTGAGGTAGGAAGAGATCTAAACCCAGGGGATAGGATATTCAATGATACAATTTAAAAACAAAACCGAAAAGTCTTGGGTAAGTATACTAGTTCTTATTCATGATTTCATTTGTCAGGGAAATTGTACCATCTCCCTCTAGTGTCCTTTCTCGTCACCACACACGACTCAAGTTTCCAGAGCCAGTAAATGGTCCACTGTGGGCACGTGACCCAGGAGCTAGGCTTCATTACCGGAAATGATTTTCAGGAGGGCTGCTTTCTTCTGCTTCCTCCTGGGAGCCTAAGAATGCAAACATGAATTTGGTGCTGGCTATGCACACTTTCCCATATAGTAAAGGAGGCCCAACTGCTGGATGGAACCACAAAGCAAAAGACTGGTTGGGTGATGGGGAAGAGGAATGGGGGATGGACTCCCAGCTAGGGAACCACTATTTCTCCTTAGATTCTGTTTATACTATTTCATTTTGGAATTTAGCCATTTGTCATTGCCACAGATTGATGGAAACAGTAGGAAATTAGACACACTGATCCCTGGAAAACCAGCTGACAGTTCTAAATTAAGCTGGTGTAAAGATGAAAATTAAATTACCAGCCAAGTGTAGATTCCTAAGAAGGTATAGTTTAGGACCTTCAGCGCTGGGCACAGATCCAGTATTCAACATAGGACCACAGAATCCCCAAATTCTGAATACTATGGCTGGAAGAGGGTGCAGCCCAATGGCATTAACCAATGTATTTTTGTGACTTGAAATCACACTTAGCACTGCCCTGAGATGTTAGTTACCAGAAGATAAGAGGGAGGAAGTGCAGAGATGTTTATATCAGAGACAAGAAGCTGTTTTCACATTCATCTAGCAACAACATAGCTATTCAATTCTAAGAGAATAAGGAGGATCTAGAATCGCAAAAAGCTACTGCAATTCAATTTCCTGTGAAGAAGAGGCAGTACTATCAGTAAACAGCTGCATGGACTTCTGGTTATGATTGAAGCAGGTAACAGCATACTTTATTTTAACATATTAATGATTACAAACCATTTAAAAAATAAAGACAAAAGGGGGACCAGCAGTTGGCGTAATGGCTATCTCGTTGGACTCCCTGTAGTTGATTGTGGCTTGAGTCCTGGAACCAGTGGCTTAAACTCACACCAGACGTGTGTGCGTGCATGCCTAAGATCCCAAGAAGAGAATAGAGGAGAAGGGATGGCGGCTTGGCCATCTCCCGGGGGGTGGGGGTGGGTGGATGGGTGATTTCTCGCTTTCTGTTTCTCTGTCTCTCAGGCGAGCGCATGCACCCTATAGCCAACCTCTCCAAAAAAAATAAATAAATAAATACATAGAATAAATAAATAAATACATAGAATAAATAAATACATACATAGAATAAATACATACATAGAATAAATAAATACATACATAGAATAAATAAATACATAGAATAAATAAATACGTTCATAGAATAAATACATACATAAAATAAATAAATACATACATAGAATAAATAAATACATACATAGAATAAATAAAGACAAAAGGAACCATCTTTGATCTTTAGCCTGAATTTAAAACAGAAAAAAAAAATCTCAAACGTATTGTGGAAGGCAGTTGAAAATAAACATTAAATGCCCCTGAATTGGTCTCCTTACAACAGGCCTATTGGTTGCAAATGTGGCATAAAAAGATCCCAGACCCCCTTGCCTGGGAGCTCATGGAGTGCTTCCAAGCTTACCTCTTTCCATCTATACTAACCTTCCCACACACGGATCGCCTACGAGCCCGGCTTTGCCTCCTGGCTCCCTTTTCCTACTTTTGCCTACTTGTATTTTATGGCCAGTGTTTTCTTTGATTACTTTTCATGTGGATGAAAAATGCCAGCTCTCGACTAGGTCCTTCCATGGGGTCATTGACTCTCTGCCAATTCAAGAGAGAAAGGAGACTGAACAAATATGGATATATACTTATGAAAAACTCCAAGCACCGCAGACAGACTGAAACTGAGGAGTAGCGAATCAGACAACGTTAGCTCTTTTCGACAATAACTAAAGAATCTGACACTGAAAATCAAAAGCACACAAATGCGACCGTGTGGGAAAGACAGGCCTTGAGATCATTCATGCTGTCTTCATTTCAAAATAAGCCAAGTGAGTAGGAATTCCAACTGAGCATCGTTCATTTAAATTTAGGATTTTTGAGAATTAATAGAGATCATCAATTCATTCTTGCTAATGGCTCAAGATGCGTCTATAAGCATTTTGAATTGTGTTCACTCTCAGTTCCTCTTGGAGGTGATTGGAGAAAAACAATGTGTCTGCAAGCTTTTAATAGAACAAAGAGTGAATCTGTCAGCTCTACCAACAAATTTAGGCATTGGAGCTGCTGATCATCAATTTACTTTAGCTTTGCTCCTGACTCACAAGAATGTTAAGTACTCGAGGGATTAAATTCTAGTCCCTTGGGGTTCTGTACACAAATAGGCTGATTTGGTCTGGTAATCAAATGAGATTTGTTTTACAAGAAGTTAGGAACACAATTACTGAATCTAAACACAAATCGAAAAAGGAGGGGCTGCCAAGACAAAAAGAGTATCAGTGCTTCCAAACAGGGAGGAAGAGGCTGTCTATAATAAGACATGTACTATGAATGAGATAAATACCTGCCCAATTCCAGAAAGAACTCCTCTTAAATACTAGCCATTTTATTACATGCAGTGATACAATCCTACTTGAATTCCCGTGTTGTTTTTTTTTTACTTCCTACCATAAAAAGCATAGCTGTAGAATAATTTGGAATAGAGCGTCCTAGAAGAGTTTGCAAGTAAATAAATGTCCCTACAAAAATGGGAAGAATATTGAAGAACTATAAGCAATATTTTACTTCTCATCCTTATATTTTTGTCAGAACTTTGTATTTTTCTAGTTTACATCCTCATGTAGCACCTGTTGAAAGGAGAAAGCGATACGGTTCTATTAAGCTATTTATTATATAGATCTCAGGGAGAGGCTAGATAATTTAATTTAATTTACTCCATATATTAACCCAGCCCCATGTGAATTAGACAGTTGTTAAAACAAAGTACAATTTTATTATAGTGTGGTTTATAAATATAATAATACCAGAAGTAGTAACAAAAGTCTAATAGCATCAAAGTGATATTTAAAGATATACATATATATATATATATATATATATTTCAAACAAAATATACCCTTTTTTATACAATATGGTTATTATGACTTTAGAAATAAGTAGCAATGAAGGATACATGGAGGCAGTCTTGATTTCTTACAATGTTCCTACACACATTGTTCAATGATTGCTTTTATCCATATATTAACCCAGCCCCATGTGAATTAGAGAGTTTTTAAAACAAAGTACAATTTTATTATAGTGTGGTTTATAAATATAATAATACCAGAAGTAGTAACAAAAGTCTAATAGCATCAAAGTGATATTTAAAGATATACATATATATATATATATATATATATTTCAAACAAAATATACCATTTTTTATACAATATTGTTATTATGACTTTAGAAATAAGTAGCAATGAAGGATACATGGAGGCAGTCTTGATTTCTTACAATGTTCCTACACACATTGTTCAATGATTGCTTTTATACTCTATAAATATATGCAATCTGTTTCAGAACTTCTTATGACAGGAAAAATTTTAAACTCATGCAACCATTTTCTAATCTCCACTAAAACTTACACAGACAGCTATAGTAATTTGACTAGAAACTTTTTGCCTGTACTGATTTTCATTTCTTGTTCTTCCACACTAACGGTTTTATTTAATGTATTTTTTAAAACTTGGCACATCCACACAGCATGTGGTCTAGTATGTCACAGAGGAACCCTACGTGGCTACAGCCAGATCCCATGTGGCTAACCAGTCCTGGCAGTGGCTGGAAAAACATGCTCAGCACACAGGCAGATGCCCAGGATCCTGACTGGATGGAGAAGAGAGGAAAAAGGATTGCAGCGTGACCAGGCCCCACTGGGTAGTGCTGTCTCTCTCACTCTGTTTCTCTGTCTCACTTTCTTGTGTGTGTGCATGTGGCCTCTAGCATTAACAAAAAAGAAAGAAACATTTTCTTAAAACCCACTGACTGACGAGGCCAGCAGTAGGTGTAGTGTTTATGTCATTGAACTCCCACATGGCCGACATCAGTTCAAGTGGCTTAAAACTCAGGCTGTGTGTGTGTGTGTGCATGCATGCCCAAGATATTATGAGAGTGGAGGTGAAGGGATCGCGACATGGACATTCCCCCCCACCCCGGGGAGTGATTTCTCACTTTCCGTCTCTTTGTCTCTCTCTGTCTCTCCAGTGCACACACATGCCCTATAGCAAAATCTAAAAAACAAACAAACAAAAATCCACAAAACTGGTAACTTAATATTTTCTTTTGAATGATTTTAGAACAAGTGAGAAAATCCTAAACACTGAGATTTGTTTCCTTTTCACAAAAAGTTTATCTTGGGACCAGCAGTTGGCATAATGGCTATGTCACTGGACTCCCATGTAGTTGGCCATGGTTTGAGTCCTGGACCCAGTGACTTAAACTCATGCCCGGCACGTGTGTATGCATGCCCAAGATCTCGAGAGGAGAATGGAGGAGAAGGGATTGCGGCATGGCCATGCACCTTGGGGGTTGATTTCTTACTTTCTGTCTCTCTGTCTTTCTGAGAAGCACATGCACCCTATAGCAAAAATCTCTCCAAAAACAAGTTTTTTCTTTCTTCTTTCTTTCTTCCTTTCTCCCTCTCTCTCTTTTTTAAGGTTTTTGTCCTCCATTCTCCTTTCAGGATTTTGGGCACAAATGTGTGCACATGTGCCCAGTGTGATTTTCAAGTCACTGACTCCAGGATTTAAACTGTGGTCAGATCCATGAGAATCCAGCACTTTAACTACCACACCACCTGCTGGCCCCCCTTCCTTTCTCTTTCATGAGAGAGATACAAGTACCCCAAATAGGGTCCCCACATCACTATCCCAACCATCATGGACCACAGGCACACACACACCCGGGAAGCAAACCTAGGCCCTTCCCACTAAGCCCATTTGTTACTTTGTTCCTTTAAATAAATGTACATTTTTCATTTGTGACATGCTTGTATTTCTTTCTATTAAATAGGAAGTGATAGAATGTTTTTAAACAGTTTTATTTAAAACTTGATGTAACACAACTTTTCCCCACTGAGTTCTTCATTTTCATTAAAACTTCAAAGGGATACATTGTACTTATTTTCCGGTAAATATTTTCTAGTTATATAGAAAAATAAAACATTTTCTGTTATGGGAAAATTAGAATATTTTTTAAACACTCTCATTTGTAACTTAGAGAAGCTCACCTTTAAACTCAGGAATTTTTTTTTTTTTGCTTTATACTAGCAAACATCTAATTCCCAGTAAATATCTATGTATTCAGATGACTCATGGTGTGGATCCAATTCATTACTAAGAATTGAAACTTTGTGTACTATTTAAGATTTCTAAATCTATAAATCTATTTAATGGACAAAATCTGGTAAAAGCAAAGAAACTTTTTATGTGGAATGTTTATTAGCTAAAAATGTGATGCTTGACTATCTGATAAATGGGTTAAGAAAGAGCACCAGTGGAGCAGCAAATGGCATAATGACTGCATCACTAGACTCCCATGTAGTCGACCGCAGTTCGAGTCCTGGACCCAGTGGCTTAAACTCACACCGGGAATGTGTGTGTGCCCAAGATCCAGAGAGGAGAATGGAGGAGAAGGGGCTGAGGCATGGCCATCTCCCCTTGGGGGGTGATTTCTCGCTTTCTGTCTCTTTCTGGCGAGCACATGCGCTCTATAGCAAAAACCTAAAAAAAAAAAAAAAAAAAAAAGACGAAATAATAACATATTATTTTTAAACTCCAGTAGTTTTTCTTCTTTGGAGGTCATTGAATTAGAAAAAAATTTAGGGGTGGGGAACTAGCAGGTGCTGGACACTCCCACATGGCTGCCCATGGTTCCATTCCCGGATCTAGAGGCTTGCTTTCTCACTTCTCCCCTCCGTGTCTCTCTCCCCCCCCAGGTCTCTGACTGGTCAAATTAAAATAAATGAATGAATAAATAAAATTAAATAAGTAATTCTTTAAAAAAAGAAAAAAAACTTCTGGTTTACTAGAAATATGAGATACTAAAGAAAATTTGAAAGAAGTAAAGGAGGGCAGAAAGAGAGAAAATAAATAAATCTTGAATATAGATGACATTCTCTCATATAAGATTCAGTACTCTCAAAACAAGAAATGGAAGCAATAGGCTATTTATTATATTTACAAGAACTTTACTAGTGATACCTATAGAGATAAATGAATTATTTCATAATCCAATATAGAAAATATTTTCCCAAGTGGAACCTGAGAGGGAATTTGAAAGATACATTGATGCTTTCCCGAAAGTAGATTAAAATAAAACATATTGTAATAACACTTTATTAAGTATAATTTTGAAATCAGTAATGCTAGATTTAATTTATCTAACTTCATAGTTTTCTGTGAGTTCTATGATAAAAATGTTAATTTATATACATATATAAATATATACCGTGTGTGTGTGCACATACACACACATGCATGGACCCTAGCTGGGCTCTCAATGCTCTGAAAATTCCCTAATCATCGTGATCCTCAGAAATCTCTCAGGCTATTTGCTGTGTGCCACTGAGAACTGCTTCTGCTTCAAACAGTGCAGTTAAAAATCAGCACCTATAAATTTGAGCATCTGCCTCTGTGACATTTATTTGGGAAGCTCTTCTTCAAACTACTGTTTGTTTTCTCTCTCTACAACTTTTTTTTTTAAATTGAGAAATAGCACATCATAAATAAAACACCAATGAATTTATGTATATATTTATTCATCTGCCCTTATTAAAAACCCATCATAGTTTGGGGAACATTTCTGGCTTTGTAGCAGGCTCCCATCCAATAATACCACATCACCCTCCTGAAATAATGGTCGTGACATTTTAATACGCATTGTCTCTCTATATAAGTATCAAAAACTTCTTATAGTGCCTCACGTTTCAAGTGGATGATGTCTTCTGAGGTGCTTCCAGACTCTACGCTTCAAATGAATTTTGTATACTTCATATAACACATATATAATTCACACCATTCCGAACACTAACTTGATGAGCACTTAAGCTCATTTTTCAGTGCTCTTGAAATAGAACTGCCTCTCTTTTTCAAGGGTATCCCTTAGTACCCCAAACAAAATTGGGATGCTAGTAGTGAGTTTTGAAACGAGCCCACCCTAAATATGCTTTCTAATGTATGGTAATAGTATATCTAGCTGATTTTTAAATTTTATTTACTTATTTATTTCCATGAGCAAGAGAGAGATAGAGAGAGACAAAGGGACAGCACCTCCAAGAGAGAGTCTTGATGCTACAACCAACTCCCAGTCTCAGTCAGTCCCAGATCAGAGGCACACCTGGGTCTAGTGTACTTAAGGGAGTCTCTGGAAGTGACCTGGTGACCCTCCCACGTGGGCCAACCCTGCAGAGCATCAAACTGTACGGCTGCACCCTCAGCCAGCTCCTATCTAGCTGGGTTCTGATGAGATAGTAATAAAGGAACAAGCTAAAATTTGTAGACATGATTTATATTAATTTATATTACATGTATAGTATTAAATATTTGCAAAATAGAAGTCAACCTGTGAAAGGTAATTTCTGGTTAAAAAAAAAAGTCAAAAATGGTAATGAGAAAAAAGGATTTAAAATAGAAGTAGGGGGCCGGTAGGTGGCATGGTGGTTAAGGGTGCTGGAGTCCCACATGTACAATCATGGTTCGAGTCCCAGACCTGGTAGCTTGCTTTCTCACGCTGTCTTTTTTTTTTTTTTTCCTTTCTCTCACACTCTATCCCACTCTGCTCAAATGAAAAGAAATGGATAAATAAAGTTATATAAAAATAATTATTTTTAAAAATACAAATAAGAGAGCAGAAGTTTAATTTAAAAATTATTTCACAAATTTGAAACATTACTAATGGAAAATGGAGAATGTTTGTTCTTCACTTTCACTGAGGCCAGAACCAAAATAACAACAATAATAATAATAATAATAGCAGTCTGAAATTTAAACATGTGCATTTTTCAGTTAAACATAATTAAACATTCATAACAGTGGAAATTATTAAGTATACAGAATTTTGCTCTCCGGAGGTCTACAAAAGCTGAAAACTCACCAATCTGTCAGGGGTGATTTAGTTACACTACTTTCTGGATACAACTAAATAATGACCTGAGCTATTTCAGTTCATTTTTAATAATGTGTATTAAAATTCTAGTATACATATAAATATATATTCTAAAGAAAGTTTATCCTCAGCAAATTAATGTTTAAAAATCTTCCATGATGTCAAACTGTTTCTACTCTGTTAATATCCACTACGTAGAATATTCATAAGAAGCTATCACAAGTCACTACTGGAGAAACGCCATCTCCAGGAGCTAATCAGATCACGATCCCTTCCTTCCGCTCTTTAGCTCATCAGGACTGTGGGTGCATTTCAGGTCGAGAAGGTCAGGGATCTGATCTGCGGTCAGCCTGTGGCTTACAGCATGGCATCCCGTACATAACGAGACTGTGCCACCTTGGCTATTCCAGTTTTGCATCTCTTTTGGTTTCATCGATCCTCTGAGTTATCCGCTAAAAAACAGAGAAAGTGGACTGACCTCATACTTAGTGGTTAAGGGAGCCATATCATACATAGATCACTACATTCGAAGTCTTATCCCTGTGGCTTAAAAATCACAGATGGTGCATGTATACCCAAATCCCAACAGGATGGAGAAATTGAAGAGAAGGAATTGCACTGGGACCACACCTCCTTGAGGGGTTCTCTCTCTCTCTTTCTGCCTCTCTCTCTGGTGAGTGCATTTACCCTGTGGCAATTAAAAAAAAAAGAGGCAGTAATAAAATATTTCCAACTGAAACTCTTAATAAAATAATATAATAATATATATAATATGTCAGAAAACAAAAGATTGTAATTTGTATCCTTATTGGCTGTTATAATATAGAATAGGGAAGCACTGCTAGATTCTTGATATATCTTAGTACTTATCAATATATAATAGTGAGAAAAAGTAATCCAAATATTTCCATCCACAGAATCCTTTCTTGGAAAATGTTCACATTCCTGATAAGCTAGCACTGCAAAGAAAGACACTTCCTTGGAAAGCTGACTAGAGGAAAAGAATAAAAAGAAACTGGTAACAGGGGCCAGAGAACACAAGCAGAATGGCGTGTCTAGCTGCAGTTCACATTGACAACTAATTACTGATCTAATAGTAGCTAAAATTCCATAATGTGAACAGAAATTGGTCATCATTTGGATATTCGTCAGTTACATATTTTGCAGCTATAGCATAAAATCATTGTTATGATATAAGTGAAAAGCACAGTCATTATTTTTATTGTAACACTAAGGAAAACATTTTATGGAAATAGTATGACAATGAAAATGAATGAATACATCTGTAAATTAGATTCTTATTATTACTTTAAACTTCAGCATGTGTGCATGAATGTCCAAATTCCAGAGTGGATAATGAGGGAGAGGGGATTGCCATCTCACCATCCTACCCTCCCACCAAGGGATGATTTCTTGCTTTCTGTCTCTCTGTCTCTGTCTCTCTGGTGAGCACATGCGCCCCAAAGCAAAAATCTCTCTCAAAAAAAATAAAGAAATAAATAAAAGGACAAGATCTTATCGAAAATATCTGTTTCTCTCTTTTCCCTCCTCACTCACTTTCTTTCTTATTAAAAACAGAGAATAAGATCACAGGTGAATCTACGCTGAAACTCTTGAGTAGAGGTTTCCCATTCTGTTGATTCAGTCTTTCAGTTCCGTTCAGTTTGCCTTTTTCTTGGTTACAAAAATAGTCTTGATACTTTCAAACTATTCAACATGAATTTTTAAACCTACAACCACACATTTTCCACAAGGACTTTTATTCTTATATTAACCCTCATCCAGAAACTACAAATGTCAAAATTATTTCGACTCTGCTGAATCAGCCAGAGACGTGGAGACAGAAAACTAAAATGATTTTTTTCTCTCTGTCTCTGTCTCTCTGGTGAGCACATGCGCCCCAAAGCAAAAATCTCTCTCAAAAAAAATAAAGAAATAAATAAAAGGACAAGATCTTATCGAAAATATCTGTTTCTCTCTTTTCCCTCCTCACTCACTTTCTTTCTTATTAAAAACAGAGAATAAGATCACAGGTGAATCTACGCTGAAACTCTTGAGTAGAGGTTTCCCATTCTGTTGATTCAGTCTTTCAGTTCCGTTCAGTTTGCCTTTTTCTTGGTTACAAAAATAGTCTTGATACTTTCAAACTATTCAACATGAATTTTTAAACCTACAACCACACATTTTCCACAAGGACTTTTATTCTTATATTAACCCTCATCCAGAAACTACAAATGTCAAAATTATTTCGACTCTGCTGAATCAGCCAGAGATGTGGAGACAGAAAACTAAAATGATTTTTTTCTTCATAAACTTGAAGTATTTCAAAGATGTGTTGAATACATAGTACTTTTGGTATATTTTACAAGACATAATTCATCTCTCAAATCTTCTTGGCCTAATGAACTGTCGTATGATTTTCAGTTTTATAGCATAAAGCACTTGAAGCATACACATAACAGTATTTTCAGAAAGTTAACTTTCCAAACATTACTCTTGGCAAATAGTAATTAAACTACTTACTTTCTTTTATGAACAGCCAGGTTCTTATGAACATTAAAATTCAATCAAAATGTCCTATTTATTCTGACAAAAAATCAACACCTGTAACTACTCCTGATTCCCATGAAAAATCTGTGAGTGAGAATAGTATATTGTTTTCAGAATCATAATATGGACAAACAGCTTTCTTCTTAGATTAAGTGATAACACATTACTTTGTATTGGTTTATCTGATAAATGTTATTTCTTTAAATCTAAAAGGGAAATTGATTTTTTTTTTCCTAAGAAGCCATTTCATTATGATTGACACTCAATTCCCAACTTTTTTCTCTCTAGCACATTTCTAGCTAAGTGGCTGAGAAAACAGAAACTGAAAGGCATTTCTTAAGATACTCCATATCTCAGAAGTAGTGGAAATAAGGAAAAACTTAGAATTTGGTAAAATACGTACAATGTTCCCTTACAATTTTCTATTCTGGGGCCCTTTCTGAACCGTATATTTTGAATTTCTTTACTTTATTCTGACTTTTGATGACAGAAAACTTCCCCCTAACCACCCTACCCAAGTCTACCCTACTACAGATGCATTTGTTATCTTCGGGTTGTACAGCATTGTCCCTAAACATTATGGTTTAAAGCAAGGCATATTTATAATTTCACAGTTCTTTGAGGTCAGGAGTCTGTGTGCTGTTCAGCTCAGTGGTTCTTGCTTGACATCTCTCAGGAATCGCACACTTGCATTATAATCATCTCAGAGCTTGATTGGGGAAAGGATTCTTTCCACACAGGCTCTTAGCATCCTTCAGGTCCTCCCTGGCTCTTGGCTGAAAATATAACTTCTTTGCTATATGAGACCCTCAGAAAGAGGCCATTGGCTTCCCTCAGAGCAAGTGAGAAAAAAGTATAAGGGAAGGCATCTAAACCAGACCAGCATTTTTGTAATTTTATCAGAAATTGCACCCTTTATTTCTGCCAAATTCTCTTCATTGGAAGCAAGTCAATAAACCAGTGGTGCGACTCGAGGGAAAAGAATTACACAAGAGCACAACTGCAAACGGTGGGGTCATCTGGGGTCATCTGGAGGCTGCTGACTATACCTGATTCTTTTTAATTGTGTCTATTTCTTTATGGAATTCCTCTTTCAAGTCATAGAAGAACTTCCTCATCTCCAGGAATTGGTTGTCTGTTTTCGATTGAATCTCATTGAGTTTGTTAAAATGAATATTCTGAATTCTTTCTCTGACATTTTCGTCATCTCTTATGTTTCATCCATTGTTGGTGAGGAGTTATTATGTTCCTTGAGGGGGATATTTTCTGGTTTTCTCTTATTTCTTGGAGCTCTGCTTTGATTTTTTTAGTCATCTGGTAATGTACTCAGGTCTTTCTATTTCTATGGAGTATGTTTCTGTAACTGTGAGTTTATGCCCTTCCCGATGGTGTGCATTAGCTCTGGGCCAGTTTCCCTCTGTACTGTGAATGGGATTGTGGAATTCACAGCAGGAGTTTCAGTTTCAGAGAGGAGTTTGTCTCCTTTAACTGCTAAGGGGATTGTAGGGAAAGAAAGAATTCTCCCAGAGTCTCCCATCTTCAGATGTTTGGTTCCTATACACCCAAAACTTTCTGCTACCACTGTGGCTGGAGATTGGGCTGGCTAGGTAGGATGTACCGTAGAAGACAATCTATTGGAAATGCCTCTTATTCTTCACAGCTGGCTGGGTGCGAGGCCCTGATGAGCTCAAACCAAGTAGCTTGGGCCTCCCTCTTGCTCCCGGATGCGTGAAGGGCAGAACGGTGTCAGCTCATGTGGGGCAGCAGCTCCTACCTTCTATCTCAGAGACTCCAAGGACCGGGTGTTGGTCCTTGAAGGCTGGAGTGAAGCGGAGGAGCCCCTCCTCCTCTACAGCAGGCTGAGCAGGGGTCCCTGATGAGCTCAAGCTGAGTAGCTTGGGCCTCCTTGTATGTTTGGATTTTTAAAAATGATACTATTTTCCTTTTCTGGCAAGTGAAACTCAATTTTTCAAACAAGCCTGCCTCCATTGTCTCGTTTTAAATATAGGGGCAGCTTTATCACTTATGTTTGGCATGGAAGACTGTACAAATCTATCTGGCTGATTGAATTCACTGAAAGAGGTAATTTTCCAAATAACCTCTATTGGCCTGAAAGAGTTAAGGTGCTGCCAGGTGGTAGTTCAGTCCTGTCTCTCTGGCACAAGCATGTTAGACTATAAAAGGGAACCTCACTGGGAATTTCTACACACACAAACACGCACAGCATACAACTAAACAGATCAGTGTTCTTTCTGTATTGGCAGAAATCTCAATGTTGGCCCTGATACACTCTGTGTGTATGTTTGTGTATAATATATAACAGTGTTCGTGTGTATAATTTATATTAACATTAGGATTTTTAAGTGTTTATGCTTTAAATTATAGCACATGCACAGACGGTTACAGGAACTAAGTCCCATAGGGCCTATTGCAGTTCGAATCCAGACAATGGTGGTTTAAAAAACATATTGAGGGGCCAGCAGGTGTCATGGTGGTTAAAGTGCTGGGCTCCCACATGGCCAACTATGGCTCAAGTCCTACATGGGGCAGCTTGCTTCCTCACTTTCTTTCTCTCTCTCTCTCTGGTCAAATTGAAAAATAACAGTAAGTCAAATAAAATAAATAAAAAGAAAAACCACATCGCATGTGTGTACATGCCCACATCTCAACAAGGTGAAGAAATGAAGGGGAAGGGATTGCGACCTTAACACACCTAATTAGAGATCCATTCTTTTCTGTCCTCCTCTTTCTCTGTTTCTTTGAAGAGTTATCAGGTCCTCTAGAAATTAAAAATACATAAATAAATAACTCAGAGGGAGAAGGCCCAGAATAGTTTTAATATAGTCATAATTTTTAAGTAATTGAGGATTTTAATTTGACTACCTTTCTAGTTTTTGCTGTTTGTTCTTCAGATCAGAGCTTCTCAAACATTAGGTTGGACTCAAATCACGTGGGGATTTTATTAAAATGCAGCTTCTGACTTAGTGAGTCTCAAGTAGGGTCAACAATTCTGCACCCAAGCAGGCACCCACTGGCCATACGTGGAAAAACAAGGCTTTAGATCAGTGACTTTTTTTCTTCCTTCAAGCCAAGTTCTATGGCTAAAGGACCTGTATGTTGATTTTCTGCTAGCTGAAAACCAAGTAGGTATTAATATTTAAATGTATGGAATAAAGTTGATGAACAGGTGCACACCTGATGATGATAACTTAGGCTGTGCAAGAATAGCTCATTTAAAACCTTGTAATTTGTGACTGTGAATCTGGCTCAATGTCCTGTCCCTGACTCCAGAGACTGGCTCATCTTTCCTGGCTTTACACTGCTGGATGGTGTTCCAGCTCAAGCACTCATCCTGGCAAGAACTATCAAATTTGGTCGAGCCTTGGATTAGTTTTCTATAACCACAAATTTCTTTGCTTTAAACACTACAAATTTATTAGTTTACAGTTCTGTGGTCTGGAGGGTTCAAGGGCTGTTCTGATTTCTTGTCCATTTTGATGGTTGGCAGAATTCGGTCCCATTCAGTCTGGAAGATGGACACCCCTGTTCCCTTGGTGCTGTCGGCTGAGGGCTGTTACCAGCTCCTGGAGACCACTCTCGTTTCGCATTTGCCCCCTTCCTCTATTTTCAAAGCTAGCAGCGACTAATAGAATCTTTCCCAAGAATAAAATGTTTCCATCCCTTATTCTTTCACTTCTCTCTGACTGTCTCTTTCTGGCCCTCACCAAAGGAAGTTTTCTCCTTTTAAGAACTTATTTAGAAGAAAAGTAGAGAGACAAAACATTAATGGGACAAAGAAATGTGGTTTTATCTGCTGAAGATAATTTTATAGTTTTATCACCTGGACTAGGGAGAAATGTTCATGTTGAAATAGTCACTTTGTAAGCTAAATAAGATGATTGGATGTATAAAAGAAAATGAAATAAAAATATTTTAAAAATTATATATATACACACACATATATATACACATATATATAATGTATATATACACACACACACACACACACACACACACACACACATATATATATATATGTAAAGAATTAAAAAGTCAAATAAATAAATAAAAAGGCAAAAAGAACTTATATGACTAGATTGGGTCCACCTAGAGAACCTGATCAGATAAACTTTCCATTTCAAAATCTATAATCCTAATCACATTTGTCAAATCTCCTTTTGCTATGAAACTTCAGATTTCAGGAATAAGAACTTGGACATCTTTGAGGGACTATATTCTAACATGAGCTTGCTATAGGAGATGGGCTTGTTTTGATCAGGTTTATTGAAAGAAATCAGAGGAAAACTACATGAAATCTAAGAAGAATTTATGGAAGGATATAGAGTAGCCCTCAGAAGTTTTAGAAGGACCAGAAAACTGGGTTTTGAGATTATGCAGCCAGAAATAATATCCAGACCACACCACTGTACTACTCCCAGCCTTCATTCCAGAAAAGGCATTGCAGACTGTAAGTGTGGGTCCCTAACACAGCTTCTTCTGAGATGGAGTGTCTATGCCAAGCTCTGCAGTATTTACCAGATGTGAATTTTTTTAAAAAGCCTGCTTTCTATGTGTGTTGTGTGAGTGTGAGTGTGCATGTGTGTGCACTGAATTGAAATAGGGTGGAGGTTAATTTCACTGGGAAAACTTGGTTAATTGTCTGCCACTTGGGTGCCAAGAAATCTGAGAAATTCACTCTTCCATTATTCTTTGGTATCAGTTTTGCCATACCTATAGAGAAAAAAAAATCTGAAGTATTGGATCACAAGTATGACCTCAAATCCTATATGATCTGCCTTTTCAATTGAGACTCTAAGAAGGATAATACTAGCTTGACTAGCTTGGCCTTCAAGGTCGAATGAGAAACTTATCCAATCCTCGCAAATATGTTCACAGAGTTCCACTGCACTGTAGTGGATAGTCAATGTAGCAATATACATGGTTATATTTCGAAAAGAGGATGACATTTAAAGAATCAATAATTCATTAAATCATAACAGTTGAGTCTCATATTTGTTAAGGGCTCTTACAATTTCTACAGAAGGGATAATTTAGATATTTTTGATATTTGTGGAACTTTATGTCAACTGAAGATGTTTTTCCTTGGTTGTAGGGCTTTGGAGCATGAGTGAAGTGACACTAATGATAGCCTGTGTTGTATATCTTATTTTTAACTCATAAATAATAATCATAGTAATTTAACTCTTATTTGATGTTCAGAAAATACGATGAGCAATAGTATACTTATGGTCAGCTTTATTTTATAGACAAGTCATAACTTAAGTGTAAGGGTTTAAGTTGGGAAGTGCTAAGCTTGAATCTTTCTCTGTCTCGTCATCCTCATTTCTCAAACTGGGATAATAGTACCTATCACATGATATTATTTTCAGAATTAAAAGGGACAAAATTGCTATTAATTTGATATAAATATTGAACCATTAGGAGGTTTAGAATTATTTAAAACAGCTCCTTACTAGTGCTCAGGTTGGTCAACTGATGGATTCAGGATGAGCAAGGCCAATGTCTCCTCAAATTTGATTGAAGACTTTTCTTTTAGAACAAGACAGGCATTTTCTTCTTTATTCTAGAGGTAATAACTCCATGGGAAAAAAAAAAGAAAGTTTCCTGGAAAATTTAATTTTCCCTCTGAGAATTTAATCAGCAGCCCTATCCGTGAACTCTCCAGACATATGATATGCAGTATAAACTGTAACTTAATTTCCATAAATAGCAAACCATGAAATCATGCCACAAGAACAACCCAGTGATCTGGTCAAGCTACTCACTATTCACGGTTTATCCAATAGTAACATTTGACTTTTCTGAGAAATACATCCATGAATTTGATGCTTGTACTCTGTAACATAAAGTCCTAGTAGTCCCTGAACATGAAATAAGTAGCTTGGTTTCAATTCCCTCCCTCCCAAGTTACTGGTTATGGGCACATTCATTCATTTCAATTACTGAATGATTCCTTACACTGAGCAACTTCCTACCATGCAGAACCCTCTGTTGGATGCTGGAGCTGAGTTGTACAAGGCAGACACTCTCTCTGTCCTCACAGAGTTCACAGTGTCGAGTAGTAGTTGTTGAATGACAACCATTAAGCAATACATGATGTAATTATTTCATCACAGTATGAATGAGGATTACCAAAACAAAATACCTGCTATGTATTTTATAGACAAATCTACTCCTAAGTACAAAATGAAAAATGATTGAGACAATTATGTTCTATGTCAGTCATTATAAAAAGAATAAAGTAGAAACTATACTGAGTTTGAAGATGGTTGAAGAATGCCAAGTAAAATAACGAATTACTTTCTAGCACTTTATTAGCGAAGCATTTTCTTAAATAGTGCTTCTAATATGAATGTTACTTCTTTTGACTTCTTACAGATGGTCAGAATTTATTCCAAGTTGCAGCAGTATATAATCTAAAACAATAGCTTCATTGACAATGTTCAGTAATTGTTGCTGCCTGGTTATAAAAAGTTATCTGTGATAGTTGGGCTGGCAGTTTTAATACTGGTCTTTCGATGTGAGTGTATTGAGGCTGGCAGATGGTGTGGTGGTTAAAGAGGTTAAGGTCCCACATGACAGTTCATGGATCGAGTCCTACACTTGGGGTCTTGCTTTCTCTCTTTTTCTTTCTCTTTCTCTCTGTCTCTTTCTGGTCAAATTTAAAAATAATAATGAAATAAATACATGTTTAAAAAAATAAATACATGAAGAGAATCAGCAGGTGGCATGTTGGTTAAGGCTTTGGACACTCCCACATGGCTGAACATGGTTCGAGTTCCAGACCTGATGGGTTGCTTTCTCACATTCCCTCTCTCTCTCTCTGTGTGTGTGTGTGCGGTCAAATTAAAATAAATGAATGAAGAAAAATAAATAAATAAGTACATAAAGTGAGTTCAGCAAAACTAATGACATATTCTAGAAAGTGTAGGTTAATTAAAGCTTCAATACATGTTATTCTATTTTGATTGCTTCAGGCTCCATTAATTTCAGTTTTATTCAATTATTAATAAATATATTCTTGTCTTATTTATCTACTTGTTTTCAAACAGCACAGTAACTTAAGATGCTAGAATTTGGCCCCTTAAGACTTACTTGTTTATGGAGGCCAGCAGGTGGTGTGGTAGATTAGGGCACTTGACTTCTACATAGCTGACAGCAGTTCAAGTCCTGGAACCGCAGCTTATGTTCTCACTTCACCTTCCTCGCTCTCTCTCTCTCACCCTGTCCCTCTTTGGTCAAATTTAAATAAATAAATAAATAAATAAATAAATAAAGTTAAATAAAAATTATTTTAAAATTTTATTTATTTATTTTTATTTGACCAGAGAGGGATAGAGTGAGAGAGAGAGAGAAAGTGAGAAAGTGGGTCACCAGGTCCAGCACTCAAACTGTGGTCAGCCATGTGGGAGTCCAGCACCCTTAACCACCATGCCACCTGCTGGCCCTAATATAATAATTCTTTAAAAAAAGACTTATGTCTTTAGAATGACCATCTCGCTAGCTAAATATTAAATATGTTTTCAAAAATAATTATGATTATTTATGATCTGGCCTATTTTTATGAACTCAATACTGTCTTATTGCCTATAAAAAAGTCACTATATCATGAAGTCTATTTTTTATTAAAAGATTTTTTTTCTGATAACTTTTTGTCATATTTGTATCCTTTAAGATCCTGTTGAAAAGTTCACCTGCATTCCTTTTATCTTTCAAATTAAATTGTTATTGTACAATGTAATAATTTGTGTCATCATTTGTAATGATTCAACACATTAAAACTATAGCTCTCTGGCACTGAAACCAAGAATCGCATGCTTCTCTTTAACACCAAAGTGTCTCTTTTTGAAACTGTTACAGTGTTCCTGGAAATGACTTAGTTTGTGCATGTGATGCATTTTCACTAAAAACAACTCATTTAGAATAAATTAGAGTAATACATCTGATGTCTATAGAAAGGCATTAACACACATAGCCAATGAACAGCCATATTCTTTTAAATTCAGGGTGCTTTGCCCAGTGTATGGACATGGGTCTGTTGACAGAAACAGTGCTTATATTAAGAGATACATTATGTTATTTAGCATCACTTGAATATTTTTCATGATTCAAGATGTTACAACATATCCGCATTTAAAAAAAAATAGCTCTTTTCTTCAGTGTGTAAAATGAAATGTCTCTAGCCTTAGAAAGAAATGTTTCTACCACCTGTATTTAACATCATAACCATGTTTGAAATATGGTTTAAGATTCAGCGAGGTACAATAAGCTCTATAAGGACACGTGAAGAAAGTAATTTTTCTCTCCTGACGTTGCTCAAAACTAACCCAAGTACTTATTTAGTCTTTGCAACAGACACGAGAGAAAAGGCCATTTAAAGAACTGTCATCCTAATTATTAATAATAAAATCTTTATCTGCTTAGCAATGGGATTCTGTCCAATTAGTTTCTGTGGCTCATAAGTTCTGCATACATTTGATAACATTTGCTTGTTTCCATCATGATTTTTCTGAGGTTCTCTCTCCTGGGCAAATCTCCAGATTGGCAAGCTCAAGCAGATTTTAAAATATCCTTTCCATATATCACCCACACTTGTCCTGCATGGGATGGATTGACGTCTTAGCTCAGAGGGTTGTAACTAAGCTGCTTTTCTAGGCAAAAAAGTTCATTTTGCTCCAGCTATTGCAGATACCCCCCTTACCTCCCACTAATTTAGGATTTTCCAATTGCCTCACCCTGTTTCCCATTGCTCAAGTACACCATTCCAGGACCACAATAAAGAATGCCGAACAAGGCAATCTTTTCCAGAGGGCAGATCCAAAGTCATTCTTCTTTCTTGACACATTACATAACTTTTCTAGTACATGGGTGAAGTATAATAATGTGTTTTATTTTTTTTTTCCAGTTCTGGTAGGAAAGAAGTGATAGACTGACTAAAGTGATAGACTAACATTCATTTTAAAAATTAAGACATTTAACCTATTCTTATTAATCATCTTTCATCTTTAAAATTTAACTCGTTAAATAATTTAAAAATTCACAAACTCTCTCTATCCTCTTCATGCATTTTGATGCTTTCCTAAGAGTGAAGGTTTTTGAAAGAGCATAGGGAAGTAAGACGATCTCAAAATAGGAATAAAAAAGAGAAATCCCAAATGTGACAGCACCTATCACATATAAAAAGCAACCAAATAGATTTCATTGGTGCCTAATTATAATGATTAGCTCACCACTACTAAAGGCTAGGTCACAAAATCACGGAATGTTAGAAAAGACCTACGGGGGATCTTTAAGATGTGTAGGTCAAAACTCCAGCCTTTTCAGTTTAATAGAGAGAACGATTATTCTCATAGAGTTGAATGACTTGGCTAAAACCAAATGGCTAGTTACAAAGCAGAAATGAATACCTAGACCCCCTGTCTTCTGTACTGTTGCCCTTTCTCCTAATAATGTTCATTTTAGCCTGTGCCATTCTTTATTAATTGCAAAGTCTGTACTACATATAAGCCCTTTGGCTTGATCAGGACAGTCATTGCCATATTAGACAGCAATCTCTATTACGGCAGTCCTCCTTTATCCGTTTTACTTTCCATTATGCCAGTTACGTGTGGTCAACCATAGCCTGAAAATACTGAATGAAAAGTTCCAGAAAGAAGTAACTTATCATTTTAAATTCATACTGTTATATGTAGTGTGATGAAATTTCACTCCTGTCCTGCTTTGTCCTGTCCAGAACACAAATCACCCCTCTGTCCAGTGTACCCAGGCTATGTCTGCTACCTGACTTGGAGGCTGTCTCAGTTACCAGATTGAAAACATGAAATACTGAACAGTACTCTTCATGGTTTCTGGTGTTCCTGGGAGTCTGGGCACACACTCCCTGTGGACAAGAAAAGCTACCCAACTCACACTTATCAAGAGACATGTGGAAGCCTATCATTTCCTACTTGATCACTAGATTACACAAACTCTCCACCGTTCTATGCTCACAGACAAATTAAGAAAAGTAATGAAACACTACTTGATTCATAGAAGTCTCTGGCAAATGTGTATGAAAATTGTTTAATCGTAGAAAGAGGTTCAAGTGTTGAGATTATATTTGTTCTACTGAAGAACAGCATTTGAGAAGACAATTTTCTTGGGCAGAGTAACTAGGTTTAGATTCAAGTCTCCTTCTGTGTAAAATAGCGTAAAGTACTGGCCTCACAGGGATATTTGCAGAGTAAATGTGTCCATACGTCTATGTTGGTAAGGGTGCTGTTGCTACTGTCATTATTTTCTTCAAAGATTTATAATGATAAACTCTTTTAAAACCATGACTATATTTTGTTCATAATAGTCTGCTCCCTATAAAGGATACATTCCTTTTAATAAAACATTTGCTGTAAAATTGCATCTGAGGCATTTTCTGAGTTGAATTTAGAGCTATGAGCAATAAGATTTGAACATTAAAAATGTATTGTATATAAATGACTTTATACTAAGCTGCTACTAAAAATAATTGCTGATCAAGGTGTTAACACTTAAAAATGTAAAGTAAAAAGTTTTTTTCACGTCTATTCTCTATTCCTTGGTTGATTTCATATTTTTCTTCACCTTATTTGTATGGAGAAAAAAATACATTAGATAAATGATCACTAAGAAACTTTCTGTCCTAAAACTTTGAGTGTGTCCTTTGATTTATGTCTTATTTTCAAAGAGAGCTCTTGCACTCTCAGAAATAAGTAACAAGTACCCCAAACTTTGCTAAGAAATATTTCAGCTTCAAATAATAAATTGAGCATTTTTGGATTTTCTACAGTTTAATGTCTTTCTAAATGTTGGGCCTCCAGAAAGAACACTGCAGTAGTTTAGCATCAGGATTATCTTTATTAAAAGTAAAAGGCAGGAAATCTGTATAAATATTAAGTGAATTTGGAATCCTAAAAATTATTTTAGAATAGATGATGGGGTAAATATGGACTGTAAATGCATAGGAAACAAAACTTACTGTAAGATGAGTTGAGAGTCTAAATTTGTGTAACTTCAACCTTCGCGGGGACTGGCAGGAGCATTTATTGGGAGAGGAGGGTAGATGAAGATGTTATTTGTAAACTGGCAATTTCCTGGAATGGACAAAAGAGAGCCTAATGTGACATAGATTACTCTGTTGAAGCAAGACACATACTTATTACAAATGTTGGTGCTTCATCCAAATCCCCTGCGATGACTTTTACTGCTTCCTGGAGGTACTTCTACTAATACCTCAGATTGATCAATATTTTCCAGAGAATTTCATTTAGACAATGGATGTCATTTTTAATTTAATTATTTTTTCTTTCAGGAGAAAGAGACAAAGAGAAAGGAAAAGAAAGAGAGAGACAACGACCCTTAACAAGGTCTTAAGCCACTACCCTCATCTCAGCCTTCCTGGCCAACCAGGATCACGGTCAAAGGCAAGTATGTGCATGTCTAGCTTATATAACAAGCCAGCCCTCCATCTTCAGTGCTGCACAGTGATATGCAACTATTGTGTCCCCATGGCTGGGCCACACTTCTCATTTTATTAGTCATAGTTCTCCAGAGAAATGGAATCCGTAAGAGAGAGAGAGAAACAAAAATGAAATTTATTCAAGGGAATTGGCTCACATGGTTATGCAGGTTGAAAAATTTCAGAATCTGTAGTCATCAAGCCGATTCCCAGGAAGGTTGATGGAATAAAGCCAGTTTGAGTCTGAAAGCCTGAGAACCTAGGGAGTGGATAGTATACGTTTTAGTTCAAAATTCAGCAGGCTTGAGATTCAGGAAAAGGTAGTATTTCAGTTTGAATCTGAAGGCAGAAAAAAATACATATTCTTGCTGAAAGTCAGGCAGGAAGAATTCCCCTTTACCCATGGAAGTCAGCCCTTTTGTTCTATTCAGGTCTTCACCTGATAGGGTGGGATCCGCCTACAATGAGGAGGGAATTCTACTTTATTTAGTCTGCCGATTTAAATGATAATCATTCAGAAAGACTCTCATGGGCAGATCCAGATTAATGTTTGACCAAATGTCTGGGCATGCCATGGTCCATTTAAGTTGACCCAGAAAATTAACCATCATACTTATCTGAAAGTAACTGGGAAGGACGCCCTCTCTCTCCCTCTACCTGGTAAGCATCATTAATGACCAACTGGGATGTTGGCGTTGAACAAATCCTTTGCTTTCTGACCTCAAGACATGAAAAACTGCATCATCATGGTGCTCCAAAGTACCCAAGGATCAGAGAGAACCTAGTTTCTACCCAAAGACAGAGCTACGCAGGAGCTTCCTGATCTTGCTTCCCTCACTTTCTTACTGGTGTCTTCTCAGAACACCACCTCAATAATTGAAAGTCTAAAATTTCCTATTTTAGCTTGTTTCCAGTGAACCAAACTTAAGTAATAGCTTGATAGCCTTTGGGAAAACTGGGGGAGAAACTCAAGAAAGTACATAGAATGTTTATATTTTTTTCACCTTCTCTTCACCCAGTTTTTATCTCCCAATTTGTGTATTTATGAACATTAATTTTATATGCATATGTAATATGATACAATAGAGAGATTGATGTACATTAAGTATATAGCAGTTGCTTATATGCATTAAAATCTAATCAGCACATTATGATTTGTCCTTACACTTCACTATGCTTTGTCTATGTGTCTTAAAACTAGAAAATCAGCAGACAGTTTTTAAAATATGAGATCATGCAAACAAGTATTCCGTGGAGACTCAAGAAGTGAAATTGAATCTATAGGAGAGAAATAAACCTTGATAGTCTTAAAATGGTGCCATTCAAAGAAGAATCTTTTAAGACTAAAATCAACAGATTATTTTAGCCTTCACTGTTTGCTGCTGGGTCACTGTTAGCTCACACTGCCTCCCATATCTGCCACCATATTCTTTGTTTCCTTCTTTTATTTTGCTGAACTACCTTTTTATTTTTTTAAATAATATCTTGATTGGGTTAACATTCTATAAGCAAACCCTTTGACATGTTGACCACTACCTGTGAACCTTACCTGTCTTTCTTTATTCCATATCCTTGCAATAAGTGAATTGTCACTATATGCAGCTTGGGGACACCTGCTACTTGGTCATTAAAGTAATATATTATAGTTAACCAGTGTAATTAAAGTTGCAGGTAGAATTTGTAAACTATGAATTACAGATCATGCAAACAAATATTTTCTATTAAATGATAAATTTAAAGAAATGTAAACCAGGCAACTGAACTATAACCAGTCAGGATGTAAATTGTGCTAAGTCTCAGGGTGTTTTGCACTAGATCATAATGGAACAAATACAAAAGAAGTTAGCATTTTCTTTTCATTTCCTATTTCCATTTTATTTCATAAAAAAGACATAAACACTGAACTTGCCAGTATATTTGCTTGTACTACTAACTATCTGAAATAATGAAAGAACTATAATTTATAGAAATCAATCATTAAGACTAGCCCAGAGATAGATGGTGGCATGATGATTAAAGCAGGTGGGTCCCACATGGCCAACTGTGCAGTTAGAGTCCCAGATCTGGCGCCTTGAAAAACATGCCAGGCACATTATGAATGCATGACCAGAATCCAGAGAGCAAAAAAGGCAGAGAAGGGATTGTGGCATGGCCATTCCCCTTGGGGGGACATGCATTCTCACTTTTCATGTCTCTCTTTGTCTCTTTCTCATGAGTGCACGTATCCTCTAAGAAAAATAAAACAATAACAACAAAAAGCAGTCCTTAAGAATTAGTTAAATATAAGATAAACATATAAACTCCTTATCCAATATATCTCAGAGTGTTATCCACAGCATAATAATCCCAAATGTGTCCTAAAGGGAGAAACTTTTTTTTTCAGGTTCAGATAAGTTAGAGAAATACTATTTAATGTACCTCTAATTTTAGAAAGTCACCTTGCAATTTGGTATAGTGTATTGTAAATACTCTAAGCTAGTCTACATTTAAAGTAAAATAAAACTAAATGAAAAGCAAATAACAAAAAAAGTGCTTAACTTTATTTTACCAAGCAATAGCAGCAATAGACTTGTGACATTATTTTCAAATAATATCTACTTACAAGAGTATAAGTTCTAGGTAATATATTTTGGGTAATAGAAGGTAAAGGTTTCAGCTAAAAACTGAAAGTCATTTAGGATTTAAAGAATGGCTACTATTCTTAAACAAGAGGCTCAACTAATAACCAGTACTAAATTAAAGACTTTAAGGGAGCTTCTTCTTAGATAGTTCAAACACTAATGAAAGGCATCAGTCACAGAAAACATAAAGTCTCTTCCACAGAACGTTAGGTATTTAATATGATTTACTCAGACATCATTTTTATGGATAAAGTTAGTATTTGTGGCTCTTAGTTATTTAAAATCATGCAAATTTGCAAAATAATAATAAGTCCTGGTGCTCTGGAAACACTTGGTGTTTGTGTATGTTTTTAATGTTAGTAGAAGGGTTCTGGACCCCACAGGCTGATCATAGTTCAATTCCCTCCCAAGCAACTTGAAGACATGCTGCGCATATGTGTCCCAAATTCTAACAGGCTAGAGAAATGGAGGAGAAAGGATCGCAGCATGACCATGCCAACTGAGGAATGCTTTCTCTTCCTCCCTCCCTCTCTCCCTCTTTCCTTCTCTCAATCTGGTAAGTGCTCATAACCTTTGGCAATAGAAAAAAAAGTGTTGGTAGATGACTAAGATATAATAATCACAATTCTTTAGCTAATTAGGCAATCTTGAAAAATGTATTTGACCTTGGACTATTTAGCATATGCATTTATTAGAAGGTAAAAATCCTGCCTGCTTCATACATCTTTTAGTATAATTAGAATCAAATAAGACATAGAAGTACTAGAAAGTATTACAAAATAGGTATAATGAGAAAAAACTAAATCGTAGCTTTCACATTGAAATACCTTAAGATCTATTAATATTAACAGTCAGTGAGAAAACAAAACACACTTATTTTTTAAAAAAAAATTATTGAACTGAATGCCAACTATGTGCATGTCTCTATTCTGGGGGATTTAGATACATCATCAAGCAAAATAGACAAATCCTCTGTGGAATTCTTATCTTGCTGGATAGCTCACTATAATATCGTCATTGTTTCTGGTTGGCCAAAGATATAACCATGCTTTCTGCCAGCTTTAGAATATAAATAAAGCTTGCCAGACAAAGAGATTTCAGTTGATGAATACATTATTGTCCAACTAATTGTTGTATAACTAATAGGTTATATAAGTAATAGAAAGCGTTCATTCAAATTATAGCCTCAGGCCTGTAAGTTGTGTAAGTTAAAAAGTTAAGTTTTAATTTCAGTTTACACAATGGAAACAAAATTCATTCAACTTATTTTGAGTATTGTTAGAGATTGGTTAGCACCAAAAATCTGTATTTTGGGATTTGGTTATATTATGAAAGTATTAAACAAACACTTAATTTCATGATGTCCCAGCAAGAGGCCTTTGAATGTGATAAGGTCATTAAGATGGGGCCTCTACAACTGAGTTTTCATGTGTATCTATGAAGGGAAAGGAGACCAGAACAGGAAGAAATTTATAGATGTTGATTCTGCTCATGATTCCCACCTCTGCTATTTTGCCCTGCCTTTGGACCTTTAACATGACCAGAATCATGAGTCAAATAAACCTCTCCCCACCCCCATTTTTGCTATATGGCATATGTCCTTGCCTGAGACAGAGAGGGACAGAGAGAGAGAGAAGGTGAGAAAGAAGTCTTCCCCCCCACCCCCCCGTAGGGACGGCTATGCCATAATCCTCTCTCCAATCTTCTTTTGGGATTTTGGGCACACACACACCCTGACATGTTTTTCAAGCCACTCTTTTGCGACTTGAACCACATAGTCTGCCATGTGGAATCCAGTCACCTTGACCATCATCCTAATGGCTGTCCTTAAACTGCATTTAAGAATTTTCTTGGGATCAGCAGTTGGTATAATGGCTATATCACTAACCACGGTTTTAGTCTTGGACCCAGTGGCTTAAACTCACACCAGGCACCTGTGTGTGCATGCCCAAGATCCCAAGATGAGAATAGAGGAGAAGGAATAGTGACATGGCCATCTCCCCTGGGGGGGGGGGTGATTTCTCACTTTCTATTTCTCTGTCTCTCTCTTTCTGGTGAGTGCACTGCCCTATAGCAAAATTCTCTCCAAAACAAACAAGCAAATAAACAAAGAATTTTCTTAAATTTACCCAGTTTCATGTATTTCTGTAAACAATACAGTAGTGGACTAAGACAAGTATGTATGTTAAGCCCATCATTTTTCTCAGCTTTTTAAAAATATCATTGAAACTGTAGACAAGTCTCCTGTCTTAGCAAGATTTATATTCTAACGAAGGGTTTATGCAAATATGATGTCATTGCTAGAGATTTGGAAAAAAAAGTAACAGGATGAATATATGAAAACTTCTTAGCACATTGCTTGAAATGAAGTCGGTATTTCTTAAATGGTAACTGAAATAAATCTTTATATAAATTAAATATGTTTTATTATTAAGAGGAAATTTTACTTCTAATATTGATATATCCTCCAGATGAGTCATGTTACTAGCCATGAATTTAAGATAATATCTATTCAAGGTTTATTAAGGACATTAGTGCAAAGAAGGAACTGTTAGGGGAGCTCATCAAAAACCAAATTTAAGCATTTCGAAGTTATGCAACAAGAAGGTATTTCACCAAGTGAGAACCCTGTGAATGGCAGTCCTTTCCTCATTATGGAGTTGGCAGGTAATGACCAGACAGAATGCATGCTGAGATTGCCAGTCAGAAATATTGCAGGCAATGTAATACTGCATCCAGTAAGATCCCAATTCTGCAGAGCAAATTGCTAAGAAGATGTGTTTCTGGTAGCAATTGTATTTGTATTGTCCAGGAGATTGAAAATCCCACTATGCAATTGTAGGCTGTTTAACACCAGCTCTCTGGAGGTGGGGAAAAGCCCTGATTTATAGCATTTAAAAATTTCAGTGATGCTCTTATTTTGTACAGTTCGGTTTTTCTATGTCTTGTGTATTTAGCATTTCCAGGGCTGAAAGCAAAATTATTATTGAGGTGTAGATAGATTTAATTAAATATCTCACACAAGTAGAAAATTAGAGAATATATGGTAAACATATCTGTCCGTGTCACAGGAAGACAAATGCTGACTTTGTTATCTTAGATTTTGAAAACTATGAACTCATAAAACAAAATAGTTAAAGGAACATTTATACTGAAATAAATATCTTCCAAATCTGGAAATATCCTTTTTCTAAAGAAAGATTTTATTGTATTTATTAGTATACTATTATTATTATTTTAAATTTACTATAGGGACCAGCCATTGACGTAATGGCTATGTCACTGGACTCCCACGTAGTCGACTGCGGTTCAAGTCCTGGACCCTGTGGCTTAAACTCATGCCGGGTTCATGTGCGTGCATGCCCAAGATCCCGAGAAGAGAATAGAGGAGAAGCAATTGTGGCATGACCATCCCCACTGGGAGTGATTTCTCACTTTCCGTCTCTCTGTCTCTCTCTATCTTTCTGGCGAGCGCACATGCCCTATAGCAAAAATCTCTCAAAAAAAAATTGCTATAGAGCATGACTAGAGAGAGAGAGGGACAGAGTGAGAAAAAGAGGGGAAATGAGAAAGCAAGCTGCCAGGTGTAGGACTCAAACCGCAGTTAACTACTTTGGAGTTCAGTGCCTTAGCCACCACATCACCTGCTGGCCCCATGAAATATTCTTGATAATTTAATGTAAGTATAAAAAACTTTTTTTAAGAGGTTTTAGCCTTAGGGCATGTGTGCTCACCAGAGAGAGAGAATGAGAGAAACAGTGAGATGGAAAGTGAGAAATCCCCGCCCAGGGGGGATGGCCACACTGCAATCACTTCTCCATTCTTCTCCTGGGATCTTGCGCATGCATGCACATGCTCCTGGCGTGAGTTTCAAGCCACCACGGGGTCTGGGACTCACACCATAGCCCCAGACTATGGGAGATCAGCGATGTAACAGCTATGCTATCTGCTTACCCCACAACGTAACACTTACAATACAAGGTATTTTCAGACATTTGTCTTTATGATTTGAAAAATCTAAGAAAAAAGGCACTTTTTACAGTATATATTTACATTAACTTTATACTAAGTTTCAAATATATTTTTGCAATAATCTCCAACACCAACTACCTGAAATTAGACTGAATTTCACATAGTATTCCAAATAGTGCCTTGTTTCAGACCACCAGCTTCAGGCTGGGGAACCTCCAGGCTACCCACCATTCTTATGAACTAACTGGTTACAAATTCAAGGTTTCCACTGCTCTCTCAGGATCAATAAATAATTAACAAGAAGTACACTGTTGAAGAAAGTACTATACTTATTATTTTTACTGTAGCAAGAGTATACAAATCAGAACTAGCCAAAAGAAAAGATGGAAAGGTATGGGAGGGTATCAAATACGCTCTCACTGTCGAATCATCCTTCTGGCACACTGATACAAGACAATATGCAGATTATTGACCTCAGAGAAGCTTGCCTGAGATGTACAATCAAAGAATGTGTTGGAGTTTCCATGCCAGGTGCATGTGTGTGCATGCCCAAAATCCTAAGGGAAGAATAGAAGAGAAGTGATTGCAGCATGGCCATGCCCCCAGGGGTGATTTCTCACTTTCTGTCTGTCTCTCTCTGTATCTCCAGTGAATACACATGCCCTATAGCAAAACTCTTTTTTTTTTTTTTAATTTTTTGCTTATTTATTTATTAAAATTGACAGAAGGGTATAAATGTATCATGTACAGCATATTGTTTTAAATTATATTTATATTGTAAAATAGCCAAATCAAACTAATTAGCATACACATTACCTCACATAGGAATTATTATTTTTTTTAATTTTATTTTTATTTTTATTTTTTTTCCAATTTATTTGCATTCATTCACTGTACATCATTACAGCATACAAAATGAGATTTTCCATCCAGAGTACACTGTATATTGTCTCAATCAAGCACATCAACAAACATGTTATTATTAGCAAATGATCTTCCATTTCTTGTTTTCTGTATGTTTTGCTTTTTCTCCCCCATCCTTGGTTCCCTCTCTCACATGTGACACATTTCCATGAGCACAAGTCTAACTTTACGCATCCTATCAAGTAGCACCTAACTGGGGCTACATATCCTACTGCAGTCATTGAATAGATATATTTTGTTTTCCTGAAACTCTTTTTTGTAACTCAATTTACATTCCTTCTCTAGGCATCATCACAGCACACAAAATGCGATCTCCCATCCAGTACACACTGCATAGTGACTCAATCATGCACATTACAAAAAATATAAATTTCCACTTCTAGTTGCTAGAATTAATTCCACCCCTCTTTCTGACCCTCTGTCCCTTCCCACCCTCCTCTCACACCACCTCTAGTGTCCAAAATTGTCCTCCATTCCCTTCCCACCCACATTGCATTGATCACACAATTTCCTACATAACCTGACTACTTTCAAAGGTGAGTTCCCTCGTTACTACTAAGAAAACCAGTTTTAACTTAAATCAAAGAACCGCCAAGGAACTTTGCTTAAAGCCCGGAAACAGGTTAGGATTCTGTTCAAATGGTAGGTGCATGAACCTATCAGTCTCATATACTTTTATCTTCTGTTCTGGTTCAATTTTCCTGATTAAATTCTGGGATATAGTATTCAACTCCAGACTTGTCCCTATGATTAAGTTAGCTACTTTCTCAGTTTTTGGACTCTTATTTCCATGTATCTGCGTTTAGTTTTCCTGATACAGCACATCCTTGAGAACTTCTTGGAGGTCTGGTCTGGTGCTGGTAAATTCTTTCAGGTTTTGTTTATCTGAGAATGTTCTTGTCTTTTCTTCCCACCTGAAAGATAATCTTGCCGGATACAGTATTCTTGGCTGAAACTGCTTCTCTCTTAACACTTGGAATATATTTTCCCATTCTCTCCTCGCTTTTATTGTTTCTGATGAGAGATCTGCTGTTAGCCTGATGGGATGTCCTTTGTAGGTAACTTGCTGTTTTTCTCTTGCTAATCTTAGTATCTTGTCTTTGTCTGCAGTTTTGGTCAACCTGGCTATAATGTGTCTTGGAGAAGATCTTCTTGGGTTGATTCTATTTGGGGTCCTTTGTATTTCCTGGGACTGGATCTTCGAATGCCTCTCTAGATTTGGTAAGTTTTCTTGCAGGATTTCATGGAATAGATTATCAATGCCCTTATGGGTTTCCTCACCTTCTGGAATGCCAATTATCCGGATATTTGGACGTTTGATGGTATCCAGTACTTCTCGCATATTATTCTCAAATTTTTGTGCCATTTTCTCAGTCTTCATGGTGGATTTTTCTAGGCCGGCCATTTTCTCCTCTACATCTGAGATTCTATTTTCTGAATGATCTAGTCTGCTTTTAATACTTTCCAGGGAGATTTTTACTTCTTGTATTATAGACTTCATCTCTAGCAGTTCCGTTTGAGTCTTTTGTAAAGTGTGTAATTCCTCTTTTAGATCTTGCAGGAATTTCCTCATCTCTTGGAACTCGTCAATTTCTTTCTCCTTTCTCTTTAGCAGTTCATTATCTCTCTTCTCTTCCATCTCTGTTAGCTTAGACATTATGAATGATCTGAATTCCTTATCAGACATTTCCATGATTTTCACCGAACTGCTTGTGGATGAAGAGTTACTCTTTTCCCTAGGAGGAGAGGTATTTTCTTGTTTTCCCATGTTTCTCGTGATCCGGCGGTGATTTCTTGTCATCTGATGAATGTTGTGTTTCTTTCAAATTCTTGAGGTTCAGCCTTAATGTTCAGGAGCAAGCAGGCAGAGGTGATCCAGAAACTCTTTGCTTTTCTATTGTGCTTGCTGGTGCAGCAGATTCAGTAGATAGTGGGGAATATTTTAACCCTATTAGTATTTGAATGTTTAGCTACAGTGCTCTTAGATCTGTCTAAAAACACATTGAAAGGATATTGGAGGGTGGAGAGACAAGAAAAAGGAAAACAAGACAGAAAACGAGGCAGAGAAAAACAATAAAAAGAGAAAAAAAATTTAAAAATTAAAAATTTGTAATTACTGTTCTTTTTTTAAAAAAAAAAAATCACAAAATACAAAACCGCGCGGCGCTTCTGCGCCGCGCAAAAAATCTAGTTCACAGTAGCCATGTGGAACCTTGTTCTG
>NW_006159764.1:3996089-4016780 GCF_000334495.1 Tupaia belangeri chinensis
AAAAAAAAAAGGGAAGACAGAAGCAGGGAGAGACAGGAACTGAGAGGCAGAGAGAGAAGGCTGGGGGTGCAGAGGGGGGCTCCCTACCGCTAGCTCGTTTGTTGGAGGCTGAATTATTAGTAGAAAATCTTCATTCCCTTAAAAATCTAGTTCACAGTAGCCATGTGGAAAAAAAAAAAAAAAGAATTTATTGGAATTTCACTGTACGGTATAATTAATTTAACCATTCGCTATGCAAGACTGATCTCCAGCCACCCTCTCCTACCCAGAGGTTGGGCTGATTCCATGGTTAGAACCCCTAAGTCTCTACTGGCAGGAAGTTGGTCTATCTGACACATAAAGCCCTTACTCTGCCCGCGTCATCTCATTAGCACAACCATGTGGGGTCTCCACAGTACCTCCTCAGCATAAATCTATCCTATCTATCATCAGGACCCAGCAGGGATGACAAAGGTACTCCTTTTACTAAAAAAAATTCCCAGGATTTAAAGGCTATTTCCCAGGAACTGGAGGAAAAAAAAAAAAAAAAAAAAAAACACATGCAAATTCTTTGTTACACAAGGATTTTTGTTTTGTTTTTAAAGGATTATTGTATAGGGCATGTGTGCTCACCAGAGAGGCAGATAGAAAGTGAGAAATCACCCCCTTCAGGGGGCGGGTGGTGGCTACACCACAATCCCTCCTCTTCTGTTCTCTTCTCATGGTTTTGGGCACACAGGCACATACACCCAGCATGAGTTTTAAGTCACTGGGTTGGGGACTCCATCTGGGGTCAACTACATGGGAGTCCAGCGGTTTAATCATTACACCTTCTCCTGGTCCTTACACAAGAGTTTATTTTTGAAATATTTTTCCCAGCCAATGCAAGCTAATATATACTCATTAGTATTTCATAATTATATTAATATTATTGTGGAATGAGTATTAAGAAAATCAGAAATGCCCATTTCAATAAGGTTGTTGGTGGTATAAAAACACTATGTTTATGCTTCAAGGTGGTGAAAAAGAAAAATCAATATAAAGATCAAATCAGAGGCTAGGAGTCTGAGTGCTAGTCCTGCTAGATGATGACGCCGATTTGGGACAGACCACCAGTCGCACTGGGTGTCAACTGACGGTTGTGAAACAGACACGGTCGTCATTCCTGTTCTGCCTGAACAACGAGCCAGTTATACAATCGGCATAAATAGCTCATGAGTATGAAATCAAATCATAAAACTCCTTGTAGAGGTTATGCTTCAATCCTAACTCTACCACTCTTTACCTGCTTAACCTGACATGACCTATAAGGAACAGAGGGATATCTGGGTGTCCTGTAACCGCAGCGTGCAGACGGGCTCACTTAGATTTTCTTACTAAACCCTTTAAGCAAACTTGACAGGAAGATTATCTGCATTTTTACAGTTAAGAAAAGTAAATTCAGAAAGATTAAGTATCCAGGCTGAGTCTACATAAGGAGTGACTGCCAGGGCTTCTTTAGGTTATGCTATTCCAGATGATTTATCTCAAGGATGGAGTTGAACTACTTCATCCCCCAAATCTTTTCTAGTTATAATGTTTTATATGACATCTCATTAGTGGATTACAGAAAATGTGGCCGGCACATATGAGTGGCCATCTGACTTCAGCAGACTTGAGGACCACGGAGCTGGAAGAGGCTGAGACGTGGAGAACAACTCTGAAAGCAGATGGGTCAGTTGGTTTTCACTGGCAGCTGGTTGGCTCTACTTAAGAAGGTTCTTTGCACAGCTGATAGATGCTAAGTTAGACTATGTTAGGTTTTAGTAACGAAGCACATTAAAACCTCTGCGGCTTAACATAGTAAAAATTCACTTCTCATTCACACTACATACAAAATATGAGGATTTCCACTCATTTTAGATCCTCATACTCCAGATAACACAGAAGCTAAATCACAATTAACGTTTTTATCAAGAGAGAAAATGGCTAATCATGACCTCACTTTAAAAGTTTCTGCTTGGGTCACTTACTTAGCTTCAAAGGGTCAACAAATTACAATTCTAGTATACGCCCAGAAGAGGGAAAGGTGGGCATAGTTAGAAAGCACGTGCAATGACTACCGTTGCCATCTGCCTTCTGTTTGAAGGCTGTTACGTAGGGTGCAAATCACTGTCTTACATATTCCATCATTAATGTTGACAGTAAGAAGTGACACTGGTGATAGTTCAGAAATAAGTAGAAATACGACAGTCTGATTTTATTAGGCCTTCAGTGCCTTGATTCAAACACATTAAATATATTGTGAGGAGAGAAATGGAAAAGCTCTTGCTTTACAATGGACTCGTGAGGCCATAGGAAGCAGGACTGGGATGTAGCAAGTGGCTTTCTAGGAACGATGGTTTTGGTCTACTCCGCGCTTAGTCACCAGGCATCTGGAATAAGAGACCTGGAATAACTCAAGAAACTGCCAGTGTGGTATGACTTTTTTAGAGTAGACATTCTTGTTTTCCCCCTTTATCTCCTTAATAACTCCACAGTCTTTATAGCCCTTGAGTCATCAACAGAATTTCATTCTTCAAAATTTTAATTTTCTTACATTGATTTTCAATCCTTTTTCTTGATTTTAAGCACTTTATCCCCTCCAGAAATGCCTGTTTTCTACCATGTTTTTGGAACTCATTCTGTTTTACTCAAATCTGGGTTTCCTGGGTTGCAAGTCCTCTAAGAACCCAAAGAAAAATTTGAACTCTTTACAGATTTCAGAAGTTACAGTTTTTAAGAGTATGAAAAACTCGGCATCAGGTTTTCATAGGTAAAGTCATATTTTGGATTAGAGATTGTTCCTATTCATATAGGAAAACCATTGGTTTCAGGGATTTCAAACCATTTAGTTCAGAGACCTAGAAAGAACTAAAAATAAGAAAGCAACATAGGAACTGTTCTATTCTTGGCCATGTATACCTCTCACGAAATATAGGTAGAAAAATCATGTAATAGATTGCCCAACTAGGGCACTTTGAGGAGTAAACGGTGGTATTATTAATAGTTATAGCCAGATAAGTATAAAGCAAGACCATTCCACACAAACTGGAATGTATTCTCATCCTAAAAGAATTCAGAGGGAAACGACTTTCAACATTTAAAAGTGCATGTTTTTCCTTTTGCTGCAAAGATAGATATGTATATAAGACAGTTCCAGCTTCCAAAGCATTTGTTCTCCTACTCGCTTATTTAAAAAAAACATTTGCGTGTGTGCTTTATGCCAAGCCCTGTGCTACTACTGGGGAGAGAAGTACTAATTTGCTTTAGCTGAAAATTACAAAATAAAATTACAGACTCACAAATACAATTTTAACTTAAGCATTTTGCTGACAGTGCTTGGTAATGCTAAACTATAGCAGATGATAATTTTTAACTAATTTTTGCAGGAAGCTCTATAAAAACGTTTCTGAAATCTTAAATTATTGACTTCAGTTTAAAAAACCTAAACCGATTTTAGCATAAATTTGAAAAAAAGATATATATAAGCATATATTCTTATATGCTTAAAACTAAATATGTACAATTTAAATTTTATGTCCAACTCTTTTTTTCCTTTATTAGTATTTTTTGTTATTTCAATTTCTTTTATATATTCAATTGATTTATACATAAATCAATTACTTAACATGCAAAGTGAATATTTCAACATGTGTACTTTCCTTACCAGTTCAGTTGACAATAGTATCTACAATTCTTAATGATCCAAAACTCACTAAATACATTTAGTTGCCTTAAACAAATTAAATTAAAAATAAGAACCAGGCAGTGGATGTAGCGTCTTTAAAAAACTTAGTGATAATGGAGACATTTTATTTTTAAATTAGAGTCATGCCGTGGGAGAGGTTCTGTGATAATATCCAAGTTCTTAGTGTTTCAAATAACTGAGAAAACATGCCTATTAGTGAAAGGAGAAGGTAGTTTATTACGTCACAGTGAAAGTACACTCCTGAGAGGTGGAGCGGGCCTGCGCAGACAAAGCAAGGCTGGAAATGCCCTGGCAGCTACGCCCGGCTAGGGCTTTCCTTTTTTAATGTAGGTAGTGTGCACTGCTCATTGGCTGAGCCCATTGATTGTTCTCATCTCATTGGTTCTATCAAACTTATTTCTCATTGGCTACATAAAATGTGGCTTAATCAGCTAGAAATCCCACACTAATCTGCCTGCATTACTTTGGGTGGGGAATTTTCTGTCCTGATTGGGTCTTTATGTCTAGTCATACAGACAAATGCTCCTGTCTCCTTAACTGCTTCTGTTTGCCATTTTTCTCCTATCTCCACATGAAACATTTTAAAACAGAATTTTCTAGCTTTAACATTTATGCAGACCCTCTTGGAACTGCAGAGGTGGCATTAAAAGTATTTTAAAGTGAAAATATTTGTGGAGACCAGAAAATGCATCCCCAAAATTTATTCATATTTTTGGGCTGCAGACAATGAAGAAACAATGAAAACAGAGGAGCATCCTGCCCTCCCTCCATTTGCCTAAAAGCAGGGCATCGAATGAAGGTTTACCATGATTATTAAGTTTTCAGTGATTAAACTTTGTTCTTCCCTGCGAAAGAAAGGAATGGGTTACTCTCCTCAGCCTGGAGACAGTAACAGAGAAATTTGTATTAGCAAACTTTATAAACCAGCCTTTATTGGGCATTTATTTGCCTTTCTCTGAGATGCTAATCCCCTCCCCTCCCTTAAGGAGACTCAAAGGCCTTTTGTCTTATCAGGTCCATAAAATTGGCTGGTCTTGTTGAAGGCACGTAAGCTGGAATTCAAAACTACCTCTGACAACTATCCATTCTCCGAGCGTCTCCCATGGACACATGAAATATACATGTTAATAAACATCTGTTTGTTTTTCTCTTGTTGATCTGTCCTTTGTAACAGGTGTCCTTTACAACTGCTAACCTATGGGAATAGTTATTTTTCTCTTGTTATCTTATTTCCCCAGGGCAGTTTTTTTGTATTTTTTTTTTTTTTGCAAATTCACCTGCAAGAAGACAGAAAGCTCATTTCCAATAGCATAAAAAATATCTCCCATACTCTTCCATCAAAGGTCTAAGAACTCTCTCTCTGGCTCTCTATATCTATATGTAATGTAGATATATTCTTCACTTCTGCTATTCCATGAGGTTTTTCCGTTATTGGTAGCTCCCACATTAACATGTAAATCCACATCGTCTTTTATCGTATAGACCTATTTGTCAGATCATTTCGAAACCCCTAACCACTGGACCCAACTTAGAAAAGAGAAAGTTTCCTTGACAGTACATTCTTAACTATATGATATCATTTTTTATTTTCTTTTCACTTGAAGGAATCACGTTATTCTGAAATCTTTGCCAATTATTTCTACATAATTTAACAATCTCCGCTACAATCTGAATTTGTGTGTCTTCTTAAAATTCCTGTATTGAAACCTAATCACCCATGCAATTAGAATAGGCAGTTGGGCTTTTTGAGAACACAAAATCATGAGGGCAAGTGGTCTTGAATAGAAATGGTAACACTACAGAGGCCACAGAGCTGCCTTCGCCTCCCACGAGGTGGGGCCACAGCAAGAAGGCACCAGCTCTAAACCGGCAAGTCAGTCTTCATCAGACCAGAACCTTAGTCGTGGACTTCCCAACCCCAGCACTGTGAGAAATTTTTGTAAATTAAGAGAAAATAAATTTGAGGGACCAGCATTTAGCATAATGGCTATGTTACTGGACTCCCATGTAGTTGACCGTGATTTGAGTCCCGGACCTGGTGGCTTAAACTCATGCCATGCGCGTGTGCATGTGTTTGTCCAAGATCCCGAGAGGTGAATGGAGAAAAAGGGATTGTTGTGTGGCCATCTCCCCTGGGGAATGATTTCTTGCTTTCTGTCTCTCTGTCTCTCTCTGTCTCTCTGGCAAGTGCATGTGCCCTATAGCAAAAAACTCTTAAAAAAAAAAAAAAGAAAGAAAATAAATGTAAATGTTTATAAATTCCCCAATCTATGGTACCTTGTTATAGCAGTTTCACTGAACTAAGACAAGTATTAGTTGAGGTAGTGATTTTTTTTTATTCTAAATATTTAAAGATAGATCATTTTAAAAATTAGTTCTGGGATTTTAAAGGGTATCTGATTTTAAAATGATATTGGATTTTGGAATCTCTAAAAGCTTAATATAAATGTTTTGATGAATAAAATATTTTCATTACAAATACTATTTTAAATTATTCAGAAAACAAAGATAAATTTATACATACCAAATTGATTTCATGAAAGAAAATAAACACTCTGTATGAAATATTTTAAAACCTAATCTAAAATAGCAGTGATAGCTTGGCTACCTATCTGGGACTTTCTACACTCAAGAAACTTGAAGCCAAGATGCCCAGCCATTGAACGCAAAATCGATACCTAATAAAATTCTCACAAAATCAACTTACAGGTCAGAGCTAAATGTTAATAGGACATGGTGAAATCCATCTCATAAGAATTAGCAGGCACAGCCGGTGCTTTTAGATTTTTTTCTAAAAATTTCCTTTGGATATTTTCTTAAGAAACATTCGGAGAGTATTTACAAATACTTTTGAAGGATAAGCGACCAGAAAGGGTATATGTTCCAGCAATGGAGTGTTGAGGAAATGTGACAATGAAGAAAGACAAGTAAGACTGAAGTATCTGTGCTCCACAACTACACAGAATGTCTTCGCGGAGGTCAGTGAGACAGAAGAAAACAATAGGAAAAAAAAAAGGAAGGTGAAAAAGATATTGTCCAGTAACTTCTTGCAAAGAGAAAACAAAAGAAGCTACAGATTTAGACACTTCCTTGGGAAAAGGAAAGTCACGGAAAGTATCTGATAAGGAAGACAATAGTAAGTCTGTCAATGACAACAAATGCTGTCTCGGAACATTCTGACCCAGGAGAGGATGAACAGCAAAGTGATAAGGCTCCATTTCCCTTTAAGAATTGAGACCAAGGAAAACCACAGCGGAAACACCTGATGAAGATGAATCGAAGCAGAAGAAAGTCACATTTCCTTTATCATTACATTTCCTGCAGATCACATCAAGCTATTAAATATTCGCATCCCTTGGCCACCACTTTCACGCGTCCTTGAGCGAAGTGAACATTCTCCCTTCCCTGGTATTACTCCATCTTCTCCATCTGCTCAATCATTTCTCCTTGCCTTTCAAGTATCTTTTCAAAGAGAATCAATGCAAGTTAACAGTATGGCTTAATGCACTAACCCTTTAATGTATGTGTACAAATTTTGATAAAAAGAAATAGACATCATAAGTTGAAGCGTACTACAGAAACCGGGACATATTTTTTGCTTTATAATTGCAACATTAACAGGATCGCAAAACAAGCAGACGCCACCATTCCAATTGTATCTTTATAAGAAGAGATTATGAGCATTTTTTTAACACTAGCAATAAAATTCAGTTGATACAAAGAGTTTGAGTAATGGTTACATTACTTATAGAAGCCTATCTGGTATAACATATAATAGGACATATTGTAACACTTCTCTGGCTCTTAGATTTAGAGTCATGTAAACTAATGGTACATTTGAGTGAAACACAATTAAAAGAAAAACTTAAATTATCACTAGTAGAGTGTCAGTTTATGGGAAAATGCACAACATGGAAAATTGCATGCACCAGAGGGCTTGCTGGAGAAAAATACAAAGAAAGGGAAAGTAAAAAGCATTCTCCATAGGGCGTAATCACACCCAAGTCCCTTCTCTTCCATTTATCCTTTTTTTCAGGATGATGGGCATGCAAGCACACATATCTGGCATGTTTTTCAAGCCTCTGGGTCTGGGACTTGAACAACATGGTTGGCTATGTGGGATCCAGCCACTTTAACCACTAGGCCACAGACTGGCCTGCTCCTTAGATTATTGCCATTAAATCATTCAGTTTTGTCCTCCTGTCATATTTCCCTATGACTGTCCTCTCTTTAAACCTTCTATAGAAAATGGTTTCTTTGGGTCCTTTTGTTCCATATGAAGACTCTTATCATGTAAAACACATTAAGTAAATTTATATACTTTTTTGGAGGGGTTTTTGCCTTCGGGCACATATGCTCAGCAGAGAGAGAGAGACAGAGACAGTGAGAGGGAAAGTGAGAAATCACCCCCTGGAGGGATGGTCACCCTGAAATCCCTTCTTCATTCTTCTGGGACCTTGGACATGTGTGCGCAAGCGCACAAGCATGAATTTCGAGCCACTGAGTTCAGGACTCGAACCATGGTTGGCCACATGGGAATCCAGCGACGTAACCACTATACCATCTATGGCCCCAATTTATATACTTTTCTTTTCTTACTAGTCTTTCATTATGGGGCCCTCTGTCATGAACCTAAGATGGGAAGAAAAATATCTCGCAAATCCACTTTCCTTTGGAAAGGTTGGAGTCACCACTAATTGCCCACATGTTAGTCATGTGTCCTACAGAAAATCCTGGTTATCAAAATGTGTGGTCTTGGGAACCAGCAGTTAGTGTAATGGCTATGTCGCTGGACTCCCACGTAGCCGACCGCGGTTCGTGTCCCGGACCCGGTGGCTTAAAACTCACGCCAGGCGCGTGTGCGTGCGTGCCCAAGATCCCAAGAGGAGAATGGAGGAGAAGGGATTGCGGCGTGACCAACCCCCTGGGGGGTGATTTCTCGCTTTCTGTCTCTATGTCTCTCTCTGTCTGTCTGGCGAGCGCACGCGCCCTACAGTGAAAATCTCTCCAAAAAAAAAAGAAAGTGTGGTCTTCTTATTCTGAATGTACAATCAGCCCAAAGTGAGATCTATTGAGTAAATAATCCCTGGTGTTACAATAAAAACCACTAAATCATTGCTAGTCCCTTACACGAATCAATATATTTTACCCATCAATGTGAACAAAGTATGCAGAATCTCTGGACGTTGGGAGAAAAAAAAAAAAAAAAGAACAAATAAATGTGAAAGACATAAAAGTGGAATAGATGGAGGGCCAGCCTGTTGTGTGGTGTTTAAGGCAGCTGGATCCTCACTGGCGACTCTGTGGTTCGGTGCCGGACCCTGCAGCTTGAAAACACACTGATGCACATGCATGTGTGTACACGTCCAGAACCTCAAGAGGAGAATGGAGGAGAAAGCATTGCAGCATGGCCATCCAGGCAGGGAGGGCTGATTTCCCACTTTCCTTCCCTCTTTTGTCTCTCTGCAGCGCAGCCACTCTGCAGCAAATAAAATTTTCTTAAAAATGGAATAGATAACTTTAGGAGACAGAAAATCTTCAGGATATAAAAGGTAACAAAAAGACTCTAATGACTACACTCACAGAGTTAAGATAGCATATCCATAAAGCAAGAAAATGAGTAATGGACAGGAACAGGCAGAAAACAGGAAGTAACCACTAGGAATGGAAATAGTTGTTTGATAACTCGTGGGTTTTTGGTTTTCTTCTTAGCTGTGATTGACATTGTTGAACTAAAGCTATAAATATTTGTGATTAAGAGAAGTATTTACCTTTCCGGTGTGAAAGTGACATTTTTTCCTGTTGCCAGAAGGCATTAATAAAATAGATTAATTGATTTCTTAAATAAAAGTAGCTCCATTTAGATTTCTTAATTACTATAACAACAAATAACTTTTGGCATAAATCTAATGTTCCTAAAATTCATAGACAATGATAAAAGTGAATTTCTAATCTTAAAGACGTTGCACATCTTTTATCCACATTTTTTTTTAACAGAAATGGCTAGTTTAGAAGCTTAAAGTGTTAAAAATACAAGGTCATGCAAATAAGTGAATTTTTGGATAAACAAGTTCTTTTAGTAATTTGGGTGGTAAAAGTAACGTAAGTAGTAAAACTAAGTATTTGTGTTCCTGTCAATATAAATAATAGCTGTGTCTTTGCCTTGAGTTTATCAGTATGGCTATAATATAAAGATGTACTTCATATTTTTAAAGATGTGTATGTGTGCTTTATTTTCTCATGAAGACACTAGTCTGTCACTTAATCATGTTAAATTCTTACATCAGACTACTTATTAAATAAGGTAGTACAAACTCCTACATAATATCTAAAATTATGAAAAATAGAACATTTGTATTAGACTAAATCATAATTTTAGTAAACTTTTTTAACAACAGTAATTACATTTATAGCATGTCAGCCTGAACACAATTTTTGAGAAACTTAGGTAACCTAAAATTGAGGATTAATAATACATTGAGTTGATAAATAATTTTCAGTATCTTAATTTCAGTGTATGGTAGAATATATAAGTACTTAATAAGACTTATTTTGTTTATGTCATTTTTCTTATTTTTACTTATGATAAAGTGGCTGTATTTTTGGATTATCACACATATTTGCAGCTTTGAAACGATGTCAAAGTGACTTGCATGCTGTAGCAAGTCAGCTTTGCTGGCCTGCTAGGATGCTGACATAAAACAGATCTCTATTATCGATTGTACTTCTGAGTTTAATGTTTGAAAGAGAAGTTAATTACACTGGTTGGGAGTTAAGTTTTATATCAATGGTTGAAACAATATTGGGGACAATGGTCACCATGTAGACAAAGTAATGAAATAAATTTTTGTCTGTCAATAAAAAAAGAATTCTGTTTCTGTCTTAGATAGTCTCTAGCCACAAATGCAAAAGAGGCTAGTGAAACACCAAACTGGAATAGCTATTAAGGTTGTAGAAAGATTTTGGGAAGGCAATTCTGATTTGCCTTGGTTTATAATACTCACACATATTGAAGTTTGAAAAGAAGCAATGCACTGTGTTAAAATTGTGTCAAAGATGGCAGTTTTGATGACTTATTCATTTAAAAAAGTCTATACTCTTTACTGTCAATTACTATATTGACTTTCTCTTTGTCCAAATGATAACGTCATCTTAAATTCTTAAAAATTGAATGGTACCTTCTTTATCTTCTTTGTCATGTTTTCAGGTATACATGAGGTTTTGGGTCTTTCTAGAATAAGTTTCCCTGTTTGGCATGAAGTTTAACATATCCTTGACTACTTAGAGAACAACAAAGACAACACACTAAAACACAAAGAACGTAGGTTCTTCTTTTGGGAAAGTCAAGAATTCCTTTCAATACTGATACTTTCTTCTGTGTTTAAAGCATTTCTTCTAATTGATTAAAAAATGTATACAATGCAGTTTTTCAGGCACCCGTGGTTCTGTATTCATTAAATGACCAAACCTCCTTTGACAACTCTTTTGATTTTGTCTTCCTAAAATCAAATCTCAAGTGAAAATAAAACTAAGATGAAACTTTTATCTTTTGAGATTTTCCCAAAGGATTCAAAGAAAATCACAAAGATATTTCATTTTGTAAAAGGGGAGTGAGCCCTAGAAAAAGCTGTTTATTTGTTAAGCTCATGTTTTCTAATTAGTTCAATCACATTGTAAGGACTACATCAGAAGAACTTCCTTCTCTCCATCCCTCAGTTGTGTAGACCATACTTGTATCAACTGAGGTGAACCATTTTTAAGTGGTGTCTGATTATTCCTATTTCCTCAAAATTCAGAAATATGTACATTAACTAAATATCATTATTTTCATGGCAATGGAGTTATTTGCCCAGATGCAATAAGAATCTAGCCTTTTAAAAAAGAACCTATTTAGACAAATGAATTTGGGATCCTGAAGCCATAACTACTACAGTGTCATTTTTGAGAATAAATCTTACTTACTCAGGTAGGACAAGCCTTAGTAAAGAGCAAGACAGGACTTTTTCATGTGAAACAATGTCTATAAAGCTCTCCTCTCCTGCTCCCCCAAGAAAACAGGCCTAGGTACTTGGCTTAAAGTATGCAAGACAGAAAAAAATAATAATTTCCCTCGACACTGAGAGCCTGAAGCCTACACTGTCTGTGGGTATGGAATTTAAATTTCACTAGTATTTAATAATGTCAATGTTTCATTAATCAAGTCTGACTTGGGGGCATGTAGGAAACATCTTTTTTCTTCTTACCAGTACCTTTACCAATCCACTATTTAGACTTGTTCCCACCATTAGATGAAACCCTAGACAAGATCCATAGTTCTTCCAGGAGATTTCAGGGACGAAGATGTTCTCAGTTTACTTTCAAGCAGTAATGAAAGGGTATATTTTCTAGATAATAACAAGTATAGTTTTAACCAATATATAACCAAACTTTAAATTGTCATATGGCTTTATGTTAGTCTCTTTTCCTAGTTTGGATTTACCTTAGGCTGGTTTGTGTATGGGGACAGGGGCATTTCTGTTTTGGGAGTTGTTAACAAGCAGGTGTAAATGGTAAGAAAAGTTCTATCTGATTGGACAATTGAACGCCTGTTCTATAGGTGCTGTTTTGGGTGATACACAATTGCTATTTTTTTCTCCAATAGGTAATTCATGTAATGACTTCTGTGAAGACCACCCTCCCCTATTCCCTGGTTATAAACCATACTACTTTATTGCACATAATTTATTCAGTGCCTACATAGAAAAAGGTTATTGGCAGCAGTTGGTTGAACTTCTTGCTTGTGCATTATCCTCCTTTTAAAAAGTAAGGCTTTGTTTCATTATTCTTAGCTACACAAGTCCCATTCAATACTTGGAGTCCCAAATTAGCTTTTCAGTTTGAAGTCCTTTTTGCCAAAAGAAGGAATATTTGTAGCTGTGGGTTGGGAGAGGCAGACATGAAGGGACAGAGAACAATCATTGTTGTATGATTCTTACATTATATATGTAGGCATGTGATTACTAATTCAAAGTAGATTTTTATGAGTTAGTAACGAATATTTTAATCCATAAGAAAAAATGTATATTCATATATATATATACAATAATTCAAAAGTCAATAGAGGTGATAGAATTAAATACTAAACATGCTCACTTAGCTCCATTAATTCCACAAGGGTGAACAAAGAATTAAAATGTAAGTGGGACAAATAGAAAACAAGATGGTAAATTTTAAATTTTCCGTATCAATAACTACATTAAGTTTAAGTAGCCTAAATATCTAATTAAAAGCTATAAATTGCCAATATGTATAAAAAGTTACATCAAATTGTGCACTGTTTATAAGATAAAACTCTAAATATAAAGATTTAGAAAAAAATACGAGATATGGAAAAAGATATTACTATAGAAGCATTAAGCATAAGAATCTTACTATGGTTTAACAATAGCAATTACAGTAGAATTTCAGGAAAGAATTGCTAATGAAAGGGCTGACAGGCAGTGTGGTGGTTAAGGGTGCTGGACTCCCACATGGCTGACTGCGGTTTGAGTCCTGAACCTGGTAGCTTGCTTTCTCGTTTTCCCTCTTTCTGTCTCTCACTCTGTCCCTCTCTGGTCAAATTAAAATAAATAAAGTGAAATAAAATAATTCTTAAAAAAATTGCTAATGGAGATAAAGTGATTGTAATACTTCACTTCACTGAGAACAGCTAACAATCGAACGTTTCACTAGTATAGAACATCAAAATACATGAAGCAACAATTAAACTAGGAGTAGAACTGAGAGCAGAAATAGAAAAATCCACAATTTCAGACATTTTAACATCCCACTTTCAGTAGACAACATAAATAAAAAATCAGTAAGTGTATTGAAAATGTTATCAAAATTATCAGCAAACCATTTGACCTAAGTGTTAGAATGATAGCATACACAAAATGCCCCCCCCCACAGAGAACATACATTATTTTCAAGTTCAGATAGAATATCCTGAGTGAATTAAATTAAAGATAAAGGGACCAGCAGATGGTGTATTGGTTATATTGCTGGACTTCCATGTAGTCAACCACAGTTTGAGTCCTGGATTTGGTGGCTTAAAAATCAGGCCAGGCATGTGTGTGTGTGAAGAGAATGGAGGAGAAGGGATTGTGGGGTGGCCATTTCCCCTAGGGGCGATTTCTCACTTTCTGTCTCTATGTGTCTCTGTTTCTCTGGTGAGCACACACACCCTATTAGCAAAAACAAACAAAAAGCTCTCTAAAAAAGAAAAAATTAAATCAACAAAAACAAGACACAAAATCTACAAATAATTTGTATTTCTACACTATGTAGGTATAAATGAAAGATAAAACCAGAAGGAATTAGAACACGTAGGGGTATTCAAAACAGTTACAAAAAATGAAATTAAAGTCCTTATTTTTTTTAAGGAGAGATTTTTGCTATAGCATGTGTGTGCTCACTGAAGAGACAGAGAGATAGAAAGTGAGAGGTCACTCCTACTCCCAGGAAGATGGTCATGCTGCAGTTCCTTCTCATCCATTCTTCTCTCGGAATTTTTGGACATGTATGCACTTATGTCTAGTGTGAGTTTTAGGCCACTGAGTCCAGGACTCAAACCCTGGTCAGCTACATGGAAGTCCTGTCATATAACCATTATGCCATCTGCTGATCACCAAAGCATGTTTAATTTGGTGCAAAAAATTTTGAAATCCCTGCATTGATTTTTTATAATACAAATTTTTCTATGAACTTTTTAAAGACCCCTCATATGTTAAATTGAATAATAATAAAAAACAAGAAAAACTATAAATGTAGGAATAGATAGCAGTAATAAACAATTAGATAAATTTAAAAATATCTAAGTGTTCTTTAACTAGCTAAGGAAAATTGTAAATATGTATAAAGACTGAATTTTTGCTATGTAAAGTAAATGTTTGTGGAAAAATGTAAAAATAAATTAATTAATTAAAAAATAAATAAATAAAAATTAAAATAAATAAAAATAAATAAAGACTGAAGAAGAAGACCAAAAAAAGAGAAAGAAAAATTTACCAATATTAGGAAAAAAAGCAGGACTATCCTAAAGATGCTAAAGGGAGAATAGTGAAATATTATTTGAAATGTTTCTAGGAAATTCAAGGAATTAGATGAAATACACAATACCTTAGAAAATACTATTTAAGAGTCAGTAGATGGCGTAGTGGTTAAGGTCCTGGACTCCTGCATGACCAACTGTGGTTTAAGTCCCAAACCTGACATCTTGAAACTCACTCCAGGTACATAAATATCATGCCTGAAAAGCCAATGAGGAGAATGGAGGAGAAGGGATTGTAGCGTGGCCATCCCCCTGGAGGGTGATTTTTCACTTTCTCTCTCTCCGTCTCATTCTGTGTCTCTGGTAAGCACATAAGCCCTTCAGTAAAAATCTCTCTTTCCAAAAAAGAAGAAAATTTTATATATACATATATATATATATGTATATATAAAATTTCAAATTAATACAGAAAAGTAAAAATCTGTGATTCTGTATATTTTAAAGAAATTGAAATTATAATTAAAAAGCATCCCCCAAATAAGGTTTAGGCCCATATAACTTCACTAATGAAGTCTATGAAACTATATGAATAACAAGGAATACCGATATTAACAAATTCCTTCAGGAAATAAACCAGGGGCTATTTCTTAAGTTATTTTATAAGGCCAGAATAACTCAGATACCAAAACATGGCAAAAAGAACACTGTGAGAGACCAAAATATGTCATCCCCAAAATATACCTCTTTAGCATAAGGCTTGTTTCTTCCATGAGCATCAGAGACACCCAGAGAGAGGCATAGAGACAAGCACTCTGAACAGTCTCTTCATGCCATCATCCACCCCTGGTCCAGATGAACTGGGTCAAAGTCACTTCTGCACTCCCAGCATGCTTAGGGAAGGCCCAAGACAGGAAGACAGGATCTTTCCCACGCAAGTCTACTGCACCACCACCTGACCCCAGCACAAAGACGGTTTTGAGTTGAAGACTTATTAATGGCACAAAGAGGTGTTGAAGATATTTCATAGTTTTATCAACAGTACTAGGGAGCAATGTTCACCTGTTGAAATATCCATTTTGTAAGATAAATAATAATGTGATTGAATGTATGGAAGAAAATGAAATGAAAAAAAATGATTATGTGGGGACCAGCAGTTAGCGTAATGGCTATGTCGCTGGACTCCCACGTAGCCGACCGTGGTTCAAGTCCCAGACCCGGTGGCTCAAACTCATGCCAGACGCGTGTGCGTGCATGCCCAAGATCCCAACAGGAGAATGGAGGAGAAGGGATTGCGGCATGGCCATCCCCCCTGGGGGGGGTGATTTCTCGCTTTCTGTCTCTCTGTCTGTCTGGCGAGCGCACATGCCCTATAGCAAAACAAACAAACAAACAAACAAACAAAAAAACCTCTCCAAAAAAAATGATTATGAGGTAAAAAACATTTAAACATGTAAATAATATGTGTAAAATTAATAAATAAATAAAATAAAAATGAGTCTCCTGAAAAAAAAAAATTAGCATCAGAAAAAGTAGAACACAAAGTTTCCGAAATAAAAGTTATCTTTCCTCCAATTTTTAGCATAGAAGACAAAGGTTAACCTGGTTACTAAAGACAACTTTAGAATTTTACTCAATTAGAGATAGCACCGAAAAATGTATAATAAACAAGCTTTATTAACTAGACTTTGACATTTCTTTGTGTTTTCACTACTGATCACCTCTAGAGGCTCATAGTCTTTTTCCTTTGTCTTCTCACTTCCCTAAAAAATGTGTTGTTCTTTATTGAAGATGCTATATATGCAGACATTCAAAACTACCATTTTGAAAATTGCTTATTCCCTGAACATCACCGATGTATATATGTAACATACATGCCACCAAATGTCTGTATGTTTTTCTCTTATTAATCTGTTTTTGTTACAGGGGTCTACTTAACTAAGGACTCATAAGGAGTAAGAAAAAAAGTTATTTTTCCTCCCTGAAACCACAAAGAACATTATATACTAATATCTCTCTAGGCAAAAATATTTAATACAGTATTAGTACATCAAATATAGTTATTTGTAAAGTAGATAAAACATTATGAAAATGCAATGCTTAATAGAGGGATAGAATATAGAACACAGTAAGCATAATTCACTAAAATACCATAATAAAAGAAACATGATATGATGACCTACATAGACACCAAAAGACATTTGACAAAATGTGACATTCATTCAGGACTTTAAAAAGCAAATTAGGGATAGAAGATAACTTCTTAAATTTAATAGAAGACAGTTCTGATCAAACTATAGCTAATATCATTTTACCAATAAAATATTTTATATTTCCTCTGAAGGTTGGAAATAAGACAAAATGTCCATTTTCATCTCTCCTATTCAGCATTCTCCTGGAGTCCCTAATCAGTGACAAAGGCAAAAAAAAATCATAAAATTAGGAAAGGAAAGAATAAAACTATTTTATCTAGAGATGACAATATTTACATAGAAAATAGTAGGTATCAAGGCCTGCAGGTGGCGTGGTGGCTAAGGTCCCTGGACTCCCACTTGGCCAGCTGCGATTTGAGTCCCGACCTGATGACTTGCTTTCTCACTTTCCTTCTCTCTCTCTCTCTTGCTCTGTCCCTCCCTGGTCAAATTAAAAATAAATTAATTAATTACTAAAGTTAAATTTAAAAAAATTTACAAAAGGAAAACCTAAGATATATATAAAAAATTCGATGGAATTAGTAGTCTCAGAATACAAATCAATGTTTTAAAATATTTATTTTTATATATTAACAACACAAAATGGAATATAATTGTTTTAATACTATTCATGAGCATGAAAAATATAAAAAAGAAACTTAGGAATGAACGTAATGAAAATTGGGCAAGATTTCAACAATACAAATGACAAAACATTTAAAGATTCAGTATTGTTTGGATGTTACTTCTCAAGTCAACCCTTAGATTCAATGCAGTATCATTCTAAGTCCCAAAACATTTCTTTGTTGCCTCATTTGGTTGAAACTAACAAGTTGATTCTAAAATTTATATGGAAATGTAAAGCTCCTGAAACGGCCAAAACAATCTTGGGAAAACAGGACAAAGTTGGAAGATCTATGCTCCCTGACTTCAGAAACTGCATTGAATAACTAGAAAGATATTTTGGTACTCGTATGAGGATAGACAAGCTGAGCAATGGGACGGACAAGACAGTCCAGAAGTAGAACCACACATAGATGACTTGGCAACTGACAAGAGCTCCAAAATCATTCCGTGTTGAAAGAAAAATATTTCCAACAAACAAGATTGCACAATTTGGATATCTATATGGAAATACATGAATATCAATAACTATTGTGTTATATGCAAAAAAAATAAAACCCATAATTTGAGATGGTACATCAACAAACCGCTAAAACTAAAACTATAAAATTTCTACACAGAAACATAACAGAAGAGCCTTGCCAACTTTGAACTGGGGGGAAAAAAGACACATAAGAAATCTTTAGCCACAAAATAACAACTGATAAATTAAAATCCATTAAAATTTTTTAAAAGTTTCAAAGGGGGAGGGGGCAGCTGAAGCATAGACCAGCAGGTGGTATAATGGTTATGTCACTGGACTACCATAGAGTCGACCATAGTTTGAGTTCCAGACCTGGTGGCTTGAAACTCACACTGGATGCATGTGCATGCATGCCCCAAATCCCAAGAGGAGAATGGCTGAGAAGAAATTGTGGCATGACCATCCCACCCTGGGGAGGGGGTAATTTCTCATCTTCTCTCTCTCTGGAGAGTGCAGGTACATTATAGCAAAAATATTTCAAAACAAGAATAAAAACAAGTTTCAAAGAGGGGCCAGGATCTGGCATAGTAGTTAAGGTACTGGACCCTCACATGACCTACTGTATTCAAGCCCTGTACCCAGTGGCTTGCAAATCATGCCAGGCACATGTGCGTGCATGCCCAAAATCCTGAGAGGAGAATAATTTAAAAAAATTTACAAAAGGAAAACCTAAGATATATATAAAAAATTCGATGGAATTAGTAGTCTCAGAATACAAATCAATGTTTTAAAATATTTATTTTTATATATTAACAACACAAAATGGAATATAATTGTTTTAATACTATTCATGAGCATGAAAAATATAAAAAAGAAACTTAGGAATGAACGTAATGAAAATTGGGCAAGATTTCAACAATACAAATGACAAAACATTTAAAGATTCAGTATTGTTTGGATGTTACTTCTCAAGTCAACCCTTAGATTCAATGCAGTATCATTCTAAGTCCCAAAACATTTCTTTGTTGCCTCATTTGGTTGAAACTAACAAGTTGATTCTAAAATTTATATGGAAATGTAAAGCTCCTGAAACGGCCAAAACAATCTTGGGAAAACAGGACAAAGTTGGAAGATCTATGCTCCCTGACTTCAGAAACTGCATTGAATAACTAGAAAGATATTTTGGTACTCGTATGAGGATAGACAAGCTGAGCAATGGGACGGACAAGACAGTCCAGAAGTAGAACCACACATAGATGACTTGGCAACTGACAAGAGCTCCAAAATCATTCCGTGTTGAAAGAAAAATATTTCCAACAAACAAGATTGCACAATTTGGATATCTATATGGAAATACATGAATATCAATAACTATTGTGTTATATGCAAAAAAAATAAAACCCATAATTTGAGATGGTACATCAACAAACCGCTAAAACTAAAACTATAAAATTTCTACACAGAAACATAACAGAAGAGCCTTGCCAACTTTGAACTGGGGGGAAAAAAGACACATAAGAAATCTTTAGCCACAAAATAACAACTGATAAATTAAAATCCATTAAAATTTTTTAAAAGTTTCAAAGGGGGAGGGGGCAGCTGAAACATAGACCAGCAGGTGGTATAATGGTTATGTCACTGGACTACCATAGAGTCGACCATAGTTTGAGTTCCAGACCTGGTGGCTTGAAACTCACACTGGATGCATGTGCATGCATGCCCCAAATCCCAAGAGGAGAATGGCTGAGAAGAAATTGTGGCATGACCATCCCACCCTGGGGAGGGGGTAATTTCTCATCTTCTCTCTCTCTGGAGAGTGCAGGTACATTATAGCAAAAATATTTCAAAACAAGAATAAAAACAAGTTTCAAAGAGGGGCCAGGATCTGGCATAGTAGTTAAGGTACTGGACCCTCACATGACCTACTGTATTCAAGCCCTGTACCCAGTGGCTTGCAAATCATGCCAGGCACATGTGCGTGCATGCCCAAAATCCTGAGAGGAGAATGGAGGAGAAGGAATTACAGTATGGCCATCCCTCCCCAAGGGGTAATTTTCACCTTGCCTCACTCTGTCTCTCTCTATTAGAGAGTACATGTGCCGTAGAGTAAAAACCTTAACAAATTAAAAAAATAATAATAAAAAAATGATTGAAAGAGAAAAATTTGTCTATCAAAAGATAATATTAAGTAAAACCTTACAGAGTATAAAAATTAGAAATGACAGCTCAGTCTCACTTATGAATACTAGAGTAAATTTCCCAGATAAAATCTAGATGCATACTACAAGGTTTACTGTCATAAACAATTGCCTCATCTCGTAACTGCACATCTATTTCTGGACTTGCTTTTCTGTTCCATTGGTTAATTTGGCTGCCTGCATAAGGGTACCAAAATATCTTCTGGAGTGAGGAAGCTAGCTACTAGGAAATCTGGAGACATAGGTGAAAATAGGGAATTATGGTTGAGCTCAGCTTGCAGGAAGCAGAAACAGCTAATAGGAAAATTTTACAGCAATATTGACAAATTATTGAAGACTGACTGTGGACTAGGATAAGTTGAGACATTTCTGGAAGTTTGTCTTTGTGTTATACTGAGACTGGGTGATTTATGAAGAAGAGATTTATTTCTTACAGTTCTGAGGACTAGGAAGTCCAGGATCAAGGGTCCAGCATCTGGTGGGGGGGGCCTTCCTGC
>NW_006159764.1:4016811-4024571 GCF_000334495.1 Tupaia belangeri chinensis
CATGGTAGAAAGTAGAAGGGCAAGAAAACAATAAGATCAAGATAAAAGAAACAGAAGAAAGAGCATACATGTGCAAGAGAAAGCCAAATTAGCTTTTCTAACAGACCCCACTCCTTCATAAAGAAACCATTTCTGTGATGAGGACATTAATCCACTCATGAGGAGGAAGCCTTCGGAACTTACCTACCACTTAAATATCCCACTTCCCAAAACTACTGCATTGTGAATTAGGTTTCAAACACATGTGCTTTTGGAGACACATTCAAACAATAGCAGTGAGACAGGGATTAGACCCAGCGAGTAGGGAAATAGAGAACAGAACACACCCTAAATCAACATCCAGGCAGTACATCCAAATATGGATGCTAATTCCTTCAAAGACCACCCTGGGCAGGTGTAATTAAATACTTAAATTCTTCACCTGAGAGATGTGGCCAGTGTAGAAAAAAACGGGAAACCAAACAGATAAGCCAGATACTGTGACAGACCTTCCCCTGCTAAATATCCATTACCAACCCCCAGGATAAAACAAACACAATTTCATGACCAATGCAGTTGTCCTCTGTCATTTCCTTCCTGACATAGATTAAACCCATCGCCTCAGTTTTTTCAGCAGCAATCCATTTTCTGGGACCCTTCCCTTCTTGGGAACTCTGTTTTTCCTTCCTTCTCTTTCAATAACCTTCTCACCTTGCTATATCCTCTCTATGTGTCTGCATCTCTAATATGATCCAGCAATCATGCTCTTGGGTATATACTCCAATGATCTGAAAACTTATCTATATGGAAACCTACATACGAAATGTTTATAGCAGCTGTACTGATAATTACCAAAGACTGAAATCCACCAAGATGTCCTTTCACAAGTGAATAATTCAACTGTGGTATATCTATACAATAGAATATTACTCTGTAGCAAAATAAAAAAAATGAGCTAGTAAGTTACAAAAAAAAATCTAATTTGCATATTTCTTTCTTTGAGAAAGATATTTTTCCTATAGGGTACATGCACTAGCTAGAGAGATAGAGCTAGGCTGAGAGATAGAAAGCAAGAAATCACCCACCAGCGGGTGGGGGTGGCCATGCCACAGTCCCTTCTCCTCTATTCTCCTCTCGTGGTTTAGGGGATGCACGTAGTGATTCGCTCCCAGCGTCAGCCATCCTCAGATCACAGGCATACAGGAACCCACACAGCAGGAAGGTCTTTAGATTTCAAGCCTACACACCATCTCCCAATTCTGCTTCCCAACCTGGGCCCAGTTTTGTTTTAACATCCGTACTCTATGGAATATGAATTTATTCTGAAGCGTAAGTCAATAGCTCTTATTTGAGAGGTACTTTTAAAAAGACGTACATTCTGGGTTTTAAATCCTGGAGAACCCTTGTTAGTAGGTAAATGATGACGGATTTTTTTTTGTTTTTCAACAAATGATTGATGTAGGTCACCTTGGAACAGGTTTTGGGAAGTATCGTCATCTATATTATCTTAAAAGGGAGAGCAAATTTGTCCACTCCAGTCTAATACATAATAGATGTATTTTCACTTCAAGAAATGGCACCAGAGGAAGGTTTGTGATTATGTGTCTCTTGACAGTTTTGGTAATATTAAAGTTTCACAACTAAAAACAAAGTATTAATACTGTTCTAGACATTGATATATCATAGATAACATTGATATATCATAGATATATCAATGAAGGATGATTTTCCCTGGCCAGCTGGTATTTGTAGAAAGAAAAGTCCATTTTTTTTTTCTTTTCATGAGAAAGAGGGCTATATCTGGTTCATTATTTTTAAAAACAGACATTGATTTTTGTTTTGGTTGGTATTTCTAAATTGAAGGACAGATGAGGAATCATATTGAATTGAGTGCAATTTCAGAATTCAATAGTGTTATAAATCAGATAGAAAAGACAAGATAAAGTTTTCCAATTCATGGCACAAATACAGAAAACTGGGTATTCCAAAAATTATAATATATCATGTCAAATACAATCCACAAGAGATAGTGATCTTCATATTCTCTGTCATGTCTACTTTTTGATGGAGCAGATAGTAAAAAAAAAAAAAATCTGATAATGCCATCAACTACTGAGAGATTAAAAAGAAAACTTTGTAACACTGAATATTTTTAAATCTTCCTGACTGCTTTGTTGCACTAAGATTTGAGACTTAATCTTTTTCCAAGAAATATGGAATAGTTCTTAGATTTCATTACAAGTGGCAGTGTTAGACTTTAAACAGCCCCAAAGGTTAGCACCAGTGAGATTTCACTGTATCTCATACTCCTTTTAGAAATTTGAATCGCATATCTAAAAAGAGGCAAGTAAAATAGTTGATTTAAAAACGTGTCTTCAGTAAGTTTATTTAGTTTGCTCACATTTATGCATATATTATACCTGAATTTATAATACTCTAAATTCCCACCTTTGTAAGCAACTTCAAAATGTGAGTTTAAACCCATAGGTGGGATAAAGAGCAATCCCAGATAATACACTGAATTGAAAAAATAAACTATGAGATTATTAACACTTTTAATTCTTAGTTTGTGACTCTGGCACAAAGTTATCTTTAAAAAGAATGATGATAGTAACTACAAAAATAATAATGCAACAATTTGGTAACCAAAATATGATTGAAAGTAATTTTAATCTTTAATACAACCTCTCCCAAAGACACCAACAGATTTTTTAAATGTTAAACAATGCTTCATGAAATTCCTCTTCAGTTTTTTCCTTACCCTTAACTTTTTCACAAGCAGAATACAATCGCCTCAGAATTTTTTCTCTCAAAATAGCATTCTCTCAATCCATCTTATACAGACTCTCGTCTGTCTAGCTCCTTTCTCCTTTCTCACACGTATCTATAGCCTAACCCACCTCTTCTCTTTTCATTTTCTATAGGTAGGGTGGGATTCTTTTCTGACAGCCCAGGGAATGATGTCTGGCTTTCCTTGATTGAATATGTCCATCAGGATCTCTTCCAACTAATCTAATCAATTCCCAGGAACAAGTACTTCAAAGTTAGGATTCAATAACTGTCAGCCATTAGCAATCCTGCTTCCACCAGAGGATGAAAGCAGAATATTCACTAAGCCCTCGTCTTCATTGTGAATTAAAACACAAGACCTCCCTTAGTGCCTTAACTTAAGTCACTCCATAAATGTCTATGCTGACAGAAGATTTTCAATTAGTTTCTCACATTCATTCTGGTATTGGCTACATACCAAGTGACTGTGGGACTGACTAAATAATCTTTCTCTGATAGGAGCATTAGACTGACTCCCAAACACAGTTTTATATGCTAGAGTTATAAAAAAATGAATTAACTCAGTTGAATTCAGCATATTTTTAAATAACATGGAATAAAAGAGAATTTAGAGTACATGGCAATAATTAAATGTAGAATTGTTTAGCAACGCTTTCCTGCAACTGCTGGTGCATCCCAGTACAAAAGATTTCTTACTATAGGTCATAATCTAAAAAGCTGAAAGGGTGTAGAGAGTCTCACGAGTGGGTCTGAATAATTCATACTTTGTAGCCTAATAGAGACAGGCCTTTCTCTGACCTGATGCCAAAAAGCTAAAGCAAAATTTTTGTCACTTCTGTCTTCTTTTGTCTATCCTGGGTTTGTTTTTCTATGGGTATCGTGGGCTGATCTTGCTCTCCAAAAACTGCCATAGAGCTCGCTCGCTCTCTCTCTTTTTCTCTCTCAGAAAGACTTAATTTCTAAAGAGCAGTTTTAGGTTCAAGGCAAAATTGAGTGGAATGTACAGTTCCCATTCACCCCTCCCTCCACACGCTCACAACCGCTGCCATTATAAACATACCATGCCCACAGGGTACACTTGTTACCATCAATGAACGAACATGTATACCTCATTATCACCCCAAGTCCACAGTTCACGTTGGTCTCTTGGTGTGTACATGCTTTACATATCACCTATGTACAAGAACATGTATCTACCATAGTAGTATCACAGAGTATATTCACTGTTCACTTTGCCTGTTCATCTTTCCTTACCTACTCAGCCCTGGAAACTTCTAATATGTTCACTGTCGCCATTGTTTTTCCTTTTCTAGGTTTCTTTTTTTCTTTTTCTTTTTCTTTTTCTTTTTTTGAGATTGATTTCCTCCATTCAGTTGTGTGCATTTAAATTTTTTCCATGTATTTTCATGGTTTGATAGTTCATTTATTTTTGGCACTGATAACATTCTATTGTCTGGGTGTACCATAGTTTATTTGCCCCTTCACCTACTGTTTGCTTTAAAGTTTTGGTAATCAATATGTCTATAATGATACATGTGAGGATTTAAAAATACTTTTAACATGTTTTCAACCCCTTTGTATAAAAAGAGAGTGATTACTGGATCCTATTAAAGAGTATATTCAGTTTTATTAAAACAAAAATAAAAGCAAAACACTGCCAAACCATCTTCCAATGTGCCTGTAACATTTTCCAATCCCACCAGCACTGAATAAGAGTTCATATTATCCCAAATTTTAATCAACATTTGATGTTGGTGTTGTGGATTATGGTCATCCTAATGGGTACGGCATGGTATCTTCTTATTTTAATTTCAATTCTAATGACTTATGATGTTAGATATCTTTTTATATGTTTATTTTCCATCATTAAATCTTTGACAAAGTGTCCAATAGGTCTCTTGCCCACTCTATAATCATGTTGTTTTCTTATTGTTGAAATTTAAGAATTCTTTGTATATTGTGGATAGCAGTCCTTTATCTGACCTATCTTTTGCAAATATTTCCTTCCAGTCTGTGGTTTCTCTATTCATTTGTTTTTTTGGAGACTTCTTTTTTTATTCTAAGTACACATGGACTTTTTCAAAAGCAAGGATTCAGGTTCAGCCTCAAGGTTTTGAAGGAACCTAAGGAACTTTTCTCTCTTTCTGTCTCTTATTTTTAATTAGTGATGGTAGATTGTCTGACAGTGATGTCATTTGCATCCACATGTTTTGGATTGTTTTTGAATGATGCTCTTACCATCTGTGACCTACCTTAGCCAGGTCCCCCATGTGGACAGAACACTGCAGAAGGTACTTCCTTCATTCTGAATTCATACTTGTCTTCTTACTATTGATTCTGCGTGGTTATACATTTAGCATCTGTACCTTGGGTACTCTTCACCCTGTTGAGTGATCTTTTAAGGTGCAGACTCTCTAAGCCTATTTAATTCCATTCTTCTGGTCATTGAACTTTCAACGCACTCAGTGACAGAAAATAGGCAGTGTTAATGTTCAGTGGAATTATATCAGAAAATGTTTCTTATAAAAATAGGTTTGGGAATTCTGTATGAATTTAGTTGTGCATAATTTATTATGATGACCTGAAGGGAGAAATTTGGGTATATCACGACACTTACCTTCAAACTACCCCTAGTTTATTAAGGGTTTAAATAATCTACCTAAACTATCTCTTTTATCATTTTTCTACTTTTAAAAATTGATTCTTGAAATTATCTTGTGTATGTATACTTTAAGATTATTTTACCTCATGAGCTTTTTGCAGTAAGCATAGAGCAAATCATAAATACACAATGTATTATAAAATAGAAGGTTGTTTTTCAGTTGTTTTTAATTTTTGCTGCTTAGTTGAAAATTTTAATTATTTTTATCACTTACTCAATAATTTTTAATTAATTTTGACAATAAATTTAATTTTATAAATTAAGTAATTATATTGGTAATACATTGATCACTTATAGGAAGAACGTATCCCAAGAAAAGATTTTTTTTTATATTTTTAGAAGATTTTTGTCATAGGGCATGTGCACTCGCCGAAGAGACAGATACAGAAAGATAGGAAGTGAGAAATAACCCTGCTAAGCAGATGGCCACACTGCAATCCCTTCTCCTCCATTCTCCTCTTGGGATCTTGGGCACACATGTACATGTGCCAGCCATTAGTTTTGAAGTGCCAAATTTGGGACTCAAACCATGTTTGACCATGTGGGAATCCAGCAATATACCCATTATGACATCTGCTGGTCCCCAGGAAAAGTTACCATAATTATTGTAACTGACTGGTTACATGCAGCCTGCATTTAGTCATATTTTAGCAGATACTAAGAATAAAACTATTATTTATAAAATATATTGTTTACTGTTTTGCACATATTTAAATAGAATGACAAATTTTGTCAGCTGAGTTTAGAAAATCGTAATAGGAGGCCAGGATAACATTAATTCATTATGTATGTACACTTAACCTTTGGTGATTTTTAAAATCAAATGTATTGTTATACATATAAATTACATTAATACACACTTTAGCCATTGAATGTTTATGTGACATATTTTAAATACTGTTTCTATAATCACAAATAAAAAGAGAATAAGTTTAGGGCACATTTTATACCTGAAATGTGGTTTTTAGCATAGTTGGTAAAACTATTGTTGTTTAAAGTAATAATGAAAAAGGAACCCCAAAGAAACAGGTGTGTAATGAAATTGTTTTTATTTCCCATAAAATGCATTATTTAACTGTGATCAGGGAAAATAAATCCCAGGCTTGAAATATATTATCTTGAATAAAGCTCTTCCCATTTTATCTTTGCCCAGTTTAACTATTTAGCTATAGAGAAATAAAAATTCCAATTCTTTTTATATATTTTTAGAAATAAAATTGATTGCTTGCTACCACAGAGATTTACTATGTAGTATACAAGGAACAGGACAACAAGTTCCATATGTATAGTGTAGTTAAGTAGAGTTTCTATGAATCACACATTGAAATGTTACTCTCGAGGTTTAAGTACTGAATCTAGAATGTGAAATATTTCAAAGTATCTTCTAAAACTTTTCTTCTGGACTTCAATCCCTTACCTAGTAATCGATTTATAAATCACACAGTAATACACATTCATTACATTAGCCAAGCAAAGAAAGAGAAATTAAAAATCAAAACTACCTGGTTTAAAACAGTGATTCCTCTGCTTTTCTGCAATGTAAAATAATCTCTTTTAGTGCCATCAGTAATGGATTACAGTCTTTGGGTGATCTGAGTGGCAAAGCTAAGACTGACTGACTTACCAAGAATTACTTGAAATCTTACTGCTTTTTCTTAATTTGTTGGCTGAACTGTATTAAATTTTGTTAAAACACTTGACAGTTTTCAGTTTCCACTGGAGTGTCTGTGATTCAAAAAAACTGGTGGCCTGAACCATAGAAAAAGAAGATTCTATTATATATAATAAACCAAATTGAGACGACAAAGATCCTTTGCTTGTCCAGGCTTTAGAGGTTAGTGAATCTTCTGGTAGGTCTGTCTGTGCATTTCCTTACAAAATCTGGTATAGCAAAGAGCCCTGCCAAATCAGTTCAGCAAGACACCCCATCTTCAATTATCTGATCATCTGAATTAACTGATCACATTCCGTCTTCTCCACTATCCCTCAGGCAGTATTTGATCATGCTGACCTGTCTCAAGCAAGAAGTCTAGTAGGTCAGATTAGCCATAAACTACTTTATTCTTTTTTTTTTTTTTTTTTTTTTAACTGATTTAATGCAAGAGACAGGTCTTTGTGACAGTACCTTGCCACACTGTGATCCACCCCCAGCCTTCTGGTCAGCCAGGATCATCAGTGTGTCTTTGGTTGCACTCAGCACATTCACGTCAACCTCGGAACTAAACCAGGGGCTTCCTATATGACTCCAGGCCCCTACAGTAGTGCCCTTACTGTCTACACTGCTGCAGCAAGGCTTTGGGGCTCTTTTGTATTTCTCTCTCAGAGAATT
>NW_006159764.1:4024599-4032517 GCF_000334495.1 Tupaia belangeri chinensis
AACAAGATTTGTTTATACTCTCTTGTTATTTATTAGATCTATATATTTCTTTCTCTTTTTTCCTGCTATTTTAATTTAAGCCACTGTGGTCTCTGGATTTAATGTCATAGTTGGTATCTTTGACAGAAATTCTGCTCCTCTCCAATTTGTCTTCATGATAATGCCAGAATAAACTTACTAATCATGATATGAAAATCCTCTGGCCAGTATTCTGTGCCATCTTCCAATGGCCTTTGGGTTAAAAAAAAAATGCAAACTTATTACCAAAATGTGCATAATCCCTTAGACTCTTACCACTGCTCACCTCTCCAATTTTATCTATTTTTTTATTTATTTTGGATGTTGCCAAATCAAGGATGTTACCAGGTACCTAATTTTCTACAGAGAATTTTACATTCTTGGGTGAATTGTTTCTTCTTTTTGCTTCTCTACCTACCCTCTGTCATCCAACACCCTCCCTTACAGACTCTGATTTCTATACTTGCCCTTCTTGCTAGTATTTTTGATTCTCAGAGTCTCAGTTTATGAGCTGATAAGCTGTTAGTAAATTCCTTCCTTCTAATTTCTTTCAACTTATTTTTCCACAGGTAGAGAACAGCAATAGAACTTTCCACATCATGAATATATAAATGAAATAAAATTCTTAAGGCAATCTCTTTAGCACAATGTCTGCCAGTTTTAAGTGTTTAACAAATATTATTTACAGTAGTATTCCTAGCAGTAGTAACTAATTTTCATTAATATCATTACGATTTATAACCACTGTAACAGTTTGGAAGTAAATAATGCAGTTGCATATAAAATGAATGCACTGAATGAAGAAGAAAAGATTCTATAGGGGTGGAGGCGGAAGCAGAGATTCTATAGGGGTGGAGGCAGAAGCAGAGAGATATAATGCACTCTTCTTTAGAACGTGATGGAAAGTGTGGGGATTAGCTGTCTGGCAGGCGTTTATATTAGAATCACCTGGTGATAGTAAAATTAACAATGGCATTATTGATTTCTCACATCTTTTAGTAAAAAACGTATTTGGAGTTACATTTTTTCAGTTGTAGGCTTCCTGTTAATAGACATTACAAAAACATAATTCTGAATAATTACATAAGCAATCATCCGCCAGGCATGTAAATGCCCTATTCACAAGCATGACTGTTGCTGTGTGTTGACAATATGCTGGCTATACATTTTATTTAATTTCCACTGTTCCATAGAAAATAATAGAATAAGCCTGATTGTGAATTCCATGCAATTTTCCCAAACAAAGATTAAGATGGAAACAAAAAAGAAAGAGAGAAAGATAAAATCTACTGAAACTAAACAAAAAAAATATTTATAACTCCAGGGAGTTCTTGATTCAACACAGATATCTCTTGGGTCTGGTTCACCTGGTGCTTTGTAGAAATAATTTGACATATATTACAAATAGACAATTAAGTAATTTTTAAAGCTTCTTTTTGTTATTATAGTAGTATTGACAGACAGAAGTAAGAGATTTAAATAAATGGTAGTTTAATACAGATCTAAAGGATATATTGCATCCTTAGTAATGACACTGAAAGACAAAGAGAGGTTTTCGCTATTCGCATCCTTTCCCTGACCTTAGCAGTGTGCATAATGAGATGGTAAGCTAGGGTGTAATAAAAGGTCTGGAAGAGATAAAGAATCTGCTCCAAGAATGAAACCAATATTTTTGTCCAACGAATTCCTTCAACTGCCTGGAGTAGGAAAAGCAGATGAATGGTGCATAAAACAAAAAAGTAATTAAGTAACTTATCCAAGGTTATATAGCTAGTGGGTGATTGGTCTGAAACTTAAATCCAAGGTCTCATCAATAAGATTTCCTCTTTTAAAAAAATGGCAACTATATGCTCATGCTTCCAGACCATCATATATGTGAACACATCCATCCGTGTTCATGGGCATGCACACAGACTCATACGCACACCAATTAAACAGAGAAAACATACTTACATAAGCAATGACAATTTGGTAGTAATTCATTATATTAATACGTGTGTTGGTGTGTTGGGGTGTGTGTGTGTGTGTGTGTTGTGTGTTGGTGTGTTGGGGTGTGTTGGGGTGTGTGTGTGTGTGTGTGTGTGTGTAATTATAGCCAAGTGCCACATAACAACATTTAAAAATCAACCACAAGATGGTCCCATAAGGTCATAAAAGGCTGGGGTCGGCAGGTGTTGTGGTAATTAAGGTGCTGGACTCCCACAAGGCCAACTATTGTTCAAGTCCCAGGCATGGTGGCTTGCTTTCTCTCTTTCTCTTTCTCTCTCTGGTCAAATTAAATAATAATAATAATAATAAAATTAAATAAATATTTTTTTAAAAAGGATTTAAAGGCTGTAATGTATAGCCTAAGCATGCGGTAAACTCTGTCTTCTATGTTTATGTAAGTATATGACACATATCTTAGACAGTATCCTTAAGTGATGCATGACGGTATAAATGAACATTTTTCTATCTCTACTAATTCCCCCTGAGGCTTTGGGACATTAGTAAGTTTTCACAATGTCACTAAATTGATCAGTAGTAGACAAATTTCAACACATATGCTTCTAACTCCAAAGTCAGTGGCTCATGTCTTCATAAATCTTTCTTCAGTCCACAAATACACATTTATCACATTATGTACAACAGACCACACAATACATACATGTTCTTTGCAAATACATGTGGTATGTACCCCAAACTGTCTATCTAAAGTAATAGTTCTTAGCTGTGAGCTGTGGTAATAACATTTAGTAAGTGTTCTAGACAATTTGTTAGTGCTAGCAGGTGTCATGGAGCTTTAAGGCTGCTGAATCCCAAGTGGCCAGCTGCACAGTTCGAGTCCTGGACCTAATGGCTTGATGTGTGTGGCCAAAATTCTAACAGAATAGAGTAGAGGGATTGTAGCATTGGCATCTCCCTGGAGGGTTATTTCTCACTCTTCATTTCTCTCTACCTCTCTCTGTTGAGAAAATATACCAAAGAGTAAACTAAAAAAGAGAAAATTTAGGATGTTGTCTTAGTTTCTTGTGTGATTATGCCTATGCATTTCCATTATTATGTATTCATTTATTTCTAATATGAATTGTCTTAAAAAGAAGAGCCTGATATAAGAACTTACATGGATGAGACCTACAGGTGGTGTGGTGCCTAAGGGTGCTGGACTCCCACGTGGCTGACAGGTTTGAGTCCTAGACCTGGCCGCTTGCTTTCTCACTTCCCCCTGCAGTACACACACTGTGTCCCTCTCCGTTTAAATTAAAAATGAATAAGCAAATACATAAAGTTAAGTAAAAATTTTTTTTTTCAAGAAAAGAACTTACATGGAGTAGTCTACTATGGACAATGATTCAAAGAATTAGAGTGGAGAACTGGGAAAAAGACATGTTGGCTCAATGCCACTGGGAACACTCTGAGGAGTCATGTAGGAGAATACAAGAGGGAAATATATTTATTTTACCTGCTGTCTCTGTTGGTGAAGATCTTTTCAAACCCTGTGGCTACGAATGCCTGTGTACTGCCAAGATTGCACATGTATTAGAGTGACTCAGTGGCCCTTGGCAGCTGTCTCCCCAAAGTACATTTCTTACACCTTCACTTACATAACATTTTGGAACAGCTAAAATAATATACAATAATGGAAAGCAGAGCGATATTTGCCTAGGCTATGGAAAGGGCACTGGGGAACTGTTTGGGACACCAGAATTATTTGATACCCTCTTTGGGGTAATGTTTACAAGGATAGGTATCTTTTCAAAACAAACCAAACTTTATACTTAAGGATGGTAAATTTTATGTTTTGTATATTATATTCCAATAATATTGATTTAAATGTTCGTATCTTTAAAGCATTATGGTTTTTTTTTGAGAGGTTTTTCACTATAGGGCGCGTGTGCTCGCCAGACAGACGGAGAGAGACAGAGAGACAGAAAGCGAGAAATCACCCCCCAGAGGGGATGGCCACACCGCAATCCCTTCTACTCCATTCTCCTCTCAGGATCTTGGCCACGCACGCACACGCGCCCGGCATGGGTTTTAAGCCACCGGGTATTAAGAGGTCAACAAAGATAAAAGTGAACTACTTGAGAAGATTAGGAAGTAGAAACATCACTGATGAGATTAATTAAAGGAAAACAAAAAAGAGAAAGAGAGAAGGTGAAGGACCCAAACCACAGCTGCTGCAGAGATTAGTCCACTAAGAAAATTTCAACAACAAGTTAATAGCAAGACATTCAAAAAGGTGGATGAAGTTAATGAATCCTTAGTAAAATACAACTTCCTGGGCCAGTCATGGCCGGCGATTGAGGTGGCTGGATCTCATTAGACTGACTATGCGGTTCAAGACCTAGTCCCTATGGCTTAAGGAACATGCCAGCCATGAGTGCGTGTGTGCCAAAAAATCTCGAAAGGAGGGAGAGATGGAGGAGAAGGGATTGCAACATGACTATACCCCATAAGGGTCCAGTGCCATTTACTAAGTTGATACAGTAAAAAAATCACTGCACAACATTATGTCAAAACTCTCTCAAAGAATAGTTTACAATGGAACACTGCTTAACTTAACTTTAAACTTAAACAAACATGGTATGAAAAAAACAGAGATTTACCAACATTTCATCCATGACTACAGAAGCAAAAACCCATGGAAAGCATTTACTAAATCAAAAGAACATACTGGGTTGTTGAAAAAGTCATGATGGGTTTTTCCATGTTTTTTTTTTCTATGCAAAAATGTGTCATGACTTTCTGATAGCCCAATATTTAAAAGAATGTGTTCTATTTGTCTTGTGAATGCAATCTTGCTTTAACATTAGAAAAGTTGTGGCCAACAGGTGGCGTTGTGTTTAGGGTACTGGACTCAGTGGCTTAAAAACACTCTGGGTGTGTGTGCATGCCTGCCCCAAATACTGAAAGAATGGCGAAAAAGGAATTGTGGCATGGCCATCACCCCAAGAGGGTGATTTCTCACTTTCTTCTGTTTTTTTTCTGGGAGCATAGGAGCCCTATGGCAAAAACCTAAAGAAAAAGAAAAAAAAAAAAAAAAAAAAAAAAAGAAAAAACAAAAAAAAAAACTTGGGAACAGAAAAAGAAAAAAATTAACTACATTAGTAATGCAAAGAAGAAAATAATGCATATCTTTTTATCAGAACATCCTCTCTTAAAAAAAGGGGATTTTTTTTAAAAAATTGAGTTAAGAATATCAGCACATTTCTTTAATCTATATTGCACATAATTCATGAGCAGGATATCAAAAGCTTCTAAGTTATTTGTAATTTTCTGTTTCTTATCTTGGGAAATTAGGATAACTACTTATTTAATTATTAAATTTTAAACTGCATAGTAATATATTTGTAGATGTCCATATGCAATTAAGAAAAAAAAAAAAAACTTGCTAAAGGGTGCATATGCTTGCTGGAGAGAGAGAGAGAGCAACAAAGAAGGAAAGTTTGAAAGCGCTCCCTAAGGATAATGTCATGCTGCAATTCACCTCTGTTTCACCTTTTGGGATTATGAGTACACACACACACTCATACACACACAAACACACACACACACATACGCACACACATACACACACAAGCACATGCCCAGTGTGTCTTTCAAACAGCTCGGTCCAGGACTCAAACTTGCAGCCAGCTATGTGAGATGCAGCTGCCTCAGCCACATCACCAGCTGGCCCTCTCAGTGTGTATTATATATCTCATAGTAAATGGTAAATGCGAGAAAAGAGAGTATAAGAGAAAGGATGAGAGACTTGGCATATCGGTTCAGAAAACCTAAATCATACTAAATGAAGTTCTGGAAAAGAGTAGAAAATGGCAAGTGAAGAACTACAGAATGAACTATTCAAGAACTTTATAAGTATTCAACTTAGAAGTTCATACAGTGGATCAAGGCATATCATTATGATTCAGGAGACCAGAAATAATTAGAAGAGCCTAAAGACTTTCAGAGAAAAATAGGTCACAAAGATTCACACTGGCATCAGATTTCTCACCAACTCTTTGACTTTAGGAGCCTCTAAAGCTAAGAGAAAAAAATAATTTTTAAATATCCAAATAAAGCTTATATCAAATTTTAAGGTAGAATGAAGATATATTCAGATATAATGTATAATGAAAACATACATATTCAGACATGTAAGAACCCATGAAAATATCCTCCCCAGTACCTTTACTTGGGTATTAACTGAAAGTTGTGCTCTTCAGAAAAAATATTAATTAGCTAATCAATCAATAGTAAAATGAAGGCATGGAATCTAGGAAATAATGGATCTCACCAGGGACAAAAGATGAAGCAAGGATCAGAGAAGAGAGCTGCACAGCAAAGTGAGAGCCACCAGTTCTGGCTATAGCCGGAAGAGACCAGCAAGGAGAGGTGAGGTTACTGTAAGTAACGACATTAATGTGAAGATTATCTGAAGAGACTTTTGAAAAATATATGAAATATATAAGGAAAATATTATGCAAGTGAAAATGGTGCAGAGAAGAAGTGTATAAAGAAAGAAGTGTTCTTCTTCCCCCCTCTTAGTCATGTTAAAATTTCTGCAAATATATAAGAGTGAGAGAGAGAGATACACACTCTCCACAGGATCAAATCACACCACAGTCTTCCTTCCTCCAGCTTGTCCAGTCCTGGGCACTTGTAAGAGCAACATGCTCCAGGCTAACCAGACCATGGCCTTGAACTGAGGTAGTCGTGTGGGACCAGGCCTCTCCTGAGCTGCACATCACCACAAAGTCAGCCAAAAAATATTTTTATAGTGAAGTACTTAGTGTGGGAAGTGGCCTGTACTGGCAGTCATCCTGTTGTGAAAAACTGATTGCTGATTTAATTAATATTGGAGAACATGTAGAGAATACATTATGATAACACTAGAGAAATAAATCTTCAACCATGATAGCAATGAATTAGTAAATAGTTTTAATTTATAGCTGTAAGAAACATTTAAAAAGCACATTATTTAAAAGCCAAAGAAAAGCAAAAAGAATTAAAACCATCGCTATGGAGAAGAGAATCATTGCAGGGAAGTAAGACTTAAGACTATATCATTTTTTAAGGCCTCAAAAGACAATTTCATGGCTACTGAGAACTAGTGATTTCAGGGGAATAGAAGAAATGAAGATTTTTCCACTAATAATTCAGCCTCTAGCCCATAAACTCGTGTGATGATCAGATTGAACTTCAAGATTGCAAAGAAACACACTTTCCATCAGATGACTAGAAATCACCACAGGACCACAAGAAATATGGGAAAGCAAGAAAATACCTCTCCTCCAAGGGAAAAGAATAACTCCTCTTCGTCCACAGACAGTTCGATGGGAATCATGGAAATTTCTGATAAAGAATTTAGAGCATTCATAATGGCAAAGCTAACAGAGATGGAAGAGAAGAGAGACAATGAACTGCAGAAGAGAAAGGAGAAAGGAGCTGATGAGTTCCGGGAGGTGAGGAAATTCTTGCAATATCTAAAAGAGGAATTACACACTTTACAAAAGAATCAAATGGAACTGTTAGAGATGAAGATGATAATACAGGAAGTCAAAACCTCTCTTGAAAGTATTAAAACCAGACTAGGTAATACAGAAAATAGAATCTCAGTCATAGAAGAGAAAATTGCTGGTCTAGAAAAACCCACCACAAAGACTGAGAAAATTGCCCAAATATTTGAGAATAACATATAAGAAATACTAGATACCATCAAACATCCAAACATCTGGATAATTGGCATCCCAGAAGAGGCTCATAAGGGCATTGATAATCTATTCCATGAAATTCTGCAAGAAAACTTTCCAAACCTAGAGAGGCACTCAAAGGTCCAGTCCCAAGAAGTACAAAGGACCCCGAATAGAATCAACCCAAGAAGATCTTCTCCAAGACACATTATAGCCAGACTGACCAAAACCACAGACAAAGA
>NW_006159764.1:4033113-4042193 GCF_000334495.1 Tupaia belangeri chinensis
ATTCACACACACACACACACACATACTTATATATGTGAAAATAGAAATGGAAAATTATTGATGATAACATACATGATTAAACTAGTATACAGTATATTATGGATGGGAAACCACTTTTTGTTTGCTATGACAATGATTAGGGGATGAAAGTACATTAATTAATTTTTAAAAAGTTTCAGAAAAAAATGTATATTTGATGCCTGCAGTAAGCTATATATCCCCAGCTAGGTGCTACCTTATAGTGTATTAATTCTACTCACTGAGGTTTATGCTTAAAGTCAGTCTTGTGTTCATGGATATGTATATAACAGCTGCGCTTGCTACTGGAAATATTTAGATTAATTAAGTTTATTAGCAAATCAATAAAATGGGGGGAAAAGGCATAGAAAGCAACCATGGATACCAGAGACAGTGTGGGAGGAGGGTAGGACATGGCAGAGGGTGAGATATAGGGAATCAAAGAAAAAGCAAAATATACAGGAAACAAATAGAAAATTATTTGTTGACAATAACATGCATGTTGGTGTTTTCAATTGAGCCAATATACAGTATATTCTGAATGGGAAATCTCATTTTGTATGCTGTAATGATGTATAGCGAATGAATATAAATAAATAAATTTTAAAAAGACTATATAATTTTTTCAACTAAATGAGATTTTTTTTGAGAGTTTTTTTTTTTTTTTTTTTTTTTTTTTTTTTTTTTTTTTTAGCCGGGGGGCGTGCGCTTGCCAGACAGAAAGACAGAAAGCGAGAAATCACCCCCCAGGGGGGATGGCCACACTGTACTCTCTTCTCCGCCATTCTCCTCTCAGAATCTTGGGCAAGCATGCACATGCACCTGGTGTGAATTTTAGGCCACTGGGTCTGGGATGCAAACCGCGGTTGACTACGTGGGAGTCCAGCGACATAGCCATTACGCTAACTGCTGGTCCCAATGAGATTTTTATTTGAGAGAGAGTTTTTTGCTACAGGCTATGTGCACTCACCAGATAGAGAGACAGAAAGTGAGATGTCACTCCCCCAGGGAAAATGGCCATGTCACAATCCCTTCTCCTTCCTTGTTTTTCTGTGAGTTGGGGCATGTACGCACAAGTGCTTGGCATGAGTTTAAGCCTCTGGGTCTGGGACTGGAACCTCAGTTGACTATGTGGGAGTCCAATGGCACAACCATTATGCCATCTGCTGGTCCTCTAATTGAGATTTTTAACATTGTCATCATTAAGACTTTTCTCATTATGTAAGTTGAATGCCACTTTGATTCTTTTAAAATACACTCAAATACGCATTTTTAAAAGATTGACAATCAAAAGTATTTAAAACAGCGATGTTAACATATTGAATTGTTCTCATTCTATACAGAAACACAACAAAGAAAATCCTCAAGAGTTGCTAAATCCATAGCTAGTCTCAAAAGCCCAAGGGGGATCCTTTCCTTGAATTAAAAAAACAGACATATCTAGTAGAAGCATGCATCCAGAAAACCATGATCAAAGCAGCTGACATGCCATTTTTGTACTATGCAAGTTCTAAATGGCAACATGGAACAAACAGAAAAATGGCTGTCCTGAGCTCTCAGGATGTACAATAACTGACTCTCTGACATATACATGAACCCTCCCATATGAGAACACTTTAAGAATTTTATGGAAAATGAAATTGTGTAGGAGTTTATTTTGGTGCAAAAAAGAAAAAATAATAAAATCCATGCATAGTTTCTCATAATGCACATTTTCCACTTTAGTAATTTCTGAAGAGCCCTCGTGTATGCTTTGCCCCTGAGTGTTCTAGAGACTGATTAATTCTGGACTGCACATGTGTTGACCATATTTCTATGTATAAAAGTCTTCGTTTATTTCCTACAACAAACTGAAACACATTAACTTCTTATACAAGGCTCCCAATGACTGGGTCTTGCCTACCTCTCCAGCCACAGTTTTAGCCATGATTCCTCTCACAGTCTACATTCTGGTCATGCCAAATGGCTTATGCCTCTCTAACTGTGCCAAATGGTTGGATGTTTTCCCTTTTTTTCATTCTAATTCTTCTATTTGGAATACTATCTTCCCAGGTTGCTTTTTAATCTGCTGCCCACTCTCTTTGACAGGCTGTCTCATATTTTAAGATACAAATTGTTACTTCCCCTATGAATTCTTTCTTTATAGATAAAGACAACTTTAAAAAAAAATCCTTTATTCTGTCTTATACTGATGTTCTTATACTGATGTGCAACAGAAGGTCAGGTGATGCTTGGATAAGCCTTTTTTCCCTTTTCTTGTGATATCTACTTCTCACTCCTTGTCTGAGAGTTCCCTGAGAGCAGGTAACATGCTTTTACCTCTTCTGCATCCCTATACTTCAAACAGTAGCTGGCATGTAACTTAATAAGTGTTCTAGTCCTTCATTTTGCTAATAACAGAAATAACTTAGTCTGGGTAATTTATAAAAAAGTTTTCTTCTACTCCTACTCCTACTCTCAACCTCCTACCAATAGCCACTCTGTTATCTACTTATAGATTAAACAGTTACATGATTAGAGACCAAGAGTGTGCCAGGGAAGGGCATAAATAAAATAACTTTTCTCAGCGCCTATAGCTGGGGGAGCCCACTGAAATGAAGGGAATGCTAATAAATGAGAAAGGATGTTGAGCCCAAAGCTCCTGGGTTGAAATGAAGAGGCTTCTGAGAAGAAAAGCGTAAATTGAGAAGTGCAAAATTGAGACTCCTGCAGGTGGAGGGGTTGTCAAAAATTATATAACTGTGTGCTGGAGTAGTCATTACGTAACATAATTTTTACAGACGAATTTACTAAAACTTGGACTAAAATTTTTATTATTTTTCAAGAAGTTCAAGTATTTTTATATTTGTATATAAAATCTGTACTTACTAGAAATATAGTTGGATGCTAGGGAATGCGTAAAGTTCAAAACTTCAACTCGCTGCAAGGCCAACCAATATTCCATTTATTCTGAGGTCTTTCCATATGGCCATGAATGGTTCCAAGTACAGACCCTCCTTTAGCCTGCTTTCTTCCTCCCCAACTCAGATCATGCATTGACAAGGATCATTCGAATGACCCACATTTCCTCACGTTACTCCAACCACTTGCTGATTTGTCACCCTCACAACTTCACCCTTTAATTTAGGTTTAACATGCTATAAGGCTATGTATCAATGGATCTGAAACTTTCTTTTAATACCTAATAGTTGTGTGACCTTAGGCAAATTATTTCATTTTCTCAAATTTCTCAAATTTTTGACTGCTAAAATGAATAGTATAACCTATAGTTGAATAACATATTGGGTTGTCAGAAAACTCATGCATCATTTTCTATGTTTACCTATGCAAAAATGTGTCATGATATTTCTGACAACCCAACATAGACAGGAATCTGTCACAAAGGTTTAGTAAATATTAGCAGTCTTTTTCCTCTGCTGCTCAACAGACCTTCAACACTCAAAATCTGTCCAATTTTCTCGCCATTGACCCCTTCCTCAACACTTCTCTTAGACCTGCAAACTGGGCTCTTCTTAAATTTCATAGCTCCTTTCCCAGTCCACCCTTCTTTTCCCATGAGTTCTTGGACCCTTCCCCATCACAAACATTTCCCTTATTATCGCATTTCCTTGCACCCATTAGAAGCAGACCTCTGTTTAACAAAAATGCCAAACTCCTCCACATTGCCTTATTTCCTTTCCATTCTAGAAGATGACCAGTTACTCTGGCAGTCACAAAGCCAGACTGTCTTTGAGAGAATCTTCAACAGTGCTAAGAGAGTGAGCCCTGCTGCTTATCGCAGTTTGCTTTGGTTCTCAGATGCCCAAAATTAGGCATTAATGGAGGCAAAAGGAGCACTTGGTAGCTGGTGATTGGTTGCTGTGGAATAGAGAAAAGCAGCAGGAAATAATTTGAATGAATATGGATTGCAACAGAGCAAAGGACAACCATAGAATAAATAACATTGGGCATGTAATTAACTTGGTGTGCAACGTTCAGGAATTTTAATTATTTATTTGTCAGAAAGCAATTTCTCTGTAAGATGAAAAGATTTAAACTCGCACACATTCTAGACAAGTGCTATCTAATGAAAATATAATTTGAACTGTATATGTAATTTAAAATTTTCTAGTAGCCATATTGAAAAGTAAAATTAATTTCAATGATATATCTTATTTACTACAAGATATCCAAAATGTCATTTGAACTTAGAGCCACAAAAGAAAATGAGATCTTTTACGTTATTATTCCAAAAGTCTATTTATATCTTTCATGACACAGAGAGGAGGAAAGAGAGAGGGAGGGAGACAGACAACCTGAACAGGGTACTAATGCCACAATCCATCCCAAAGCTCACCAGAACAAACCACTTGAGAATGACCAGTATGCTCAGAGAGTTCCCAGGATGCAAGCCCAGGGCTTTTCCATGTTCAGAGAAAAGCATTACAATTGTGCACTGCCCCTTCTAAAATTTTTCTTGTCCCAAGTCTTTCAATTATGAAATGTATTTGAAACTTAGAGTAGATCTCAGTTCTGACTAACTATACTTCAATTGCTCATTTGCTCCATTTGGTTAGTGGTGATTGCACAGCACAGTTTTAGACTTTAAAAGGAAAGTTCTATTGCTCTATATATCTAAAACATAGAGTGGTGATAGAAACAAGGTGAAAAATCCATACACTGATGGTAGCTAGAAATACGAAAGTTGTGGTAGGCTTGTAATATCCTCCTAAAAGATATAGACATCTTAATTCCTGAAACCAGGGAATGTGATTTTACATGACAATGAATGACTTTTAGACCTGATAAAAGATCCTGGATCGAAGATTTACTAGATTATCAGGGTGGGCTCTAAAAAGAATCACACGCATCCCTAGAAACTAGGGAGAGATTTTACAAGCCGGGAAGAAGACAGTGTGATGACAGCAGCAGAGACCTGAGTGACATAGCTATGGCTGAGGATTACTGGCAGCCACCAGCACCTGAAAGAAGCAAGGAACAGATAATGCTCCCCTAGGGCCTTCAGAGGGTTCAGTTTGGGGAATGAGGTTCTGCAGACCCCTTGGCTCAAGCCCAGTGATGCATATTTTATACTTCTGGCATCCAAAACTGAGAGAATATGTTCCTATTGTTTAAAATCACCATGTGATTGGCAATTTGTTACAGAAGCTGCAGGAAATGAATATACAAGTCATTTCGAGTCAAGTGATGGCATTATATTCTCTCTTTTGTTGTCTATATCCAGACCATCACCATTAGTCCTGTTCCCAGAAACTGCCAATGAAAATCTCAATAAATATTAGTACTGACAGCGTCTTAACCTAATCTATCTTGATTGTTGCTAACTAACCCTAGAGTGCTGAAAACTTTCAAGGTTATATTTCTATATTTCACCACCCTCCTTGCACTCTTCAACAAGTATTTTCATATATGTCCTAGACATTCATCTGTATATTCCACACTCATCAAAAACTGACTGTCCCCAAATTGAACTCATCACCATACCTCAAAACCTTCTTTCTTTTCTAGATCAATTAATGAACCAGTCACCAGTGACTAGCTACTGGTTTGCTTAAGACAGTGCTAGATTATTCTTGTTCTTGCATCCTACTGAGTTTAGTACTCGTCCAAAATTTTTCAATATAGTTTTCATTTTTAAGGAGTCTCATTATTAACAATTGCCTTAAAATTACCTGAATTTAATAAACGTCCACCCTTTTGCTTCCAGCTTCTGCTGTAGTGTCGTCTACTTGTCTGGAAGAACAAATTATATAAATAGAATATTCTCCTTTATATGCGATTAATCTAAAAAATAGACTAGAGTAACATTTCTTTTCTTTCCTTATTGTTTTCAGAAACAAGGCAACTACTCATAATGCTCCACACATAATAAAAATGCAGAGCTCTCAGACAGAAGCAACACAAATATCTATCCCTTTCTAATCTCAGTGGTAGGAGAAGTATATTGGGTTGTTGGGGAAGTAATGATGCATTTTTGCATAGAAAAACAGAAATATACATCATGACTTTTCCAATGACTTAATGATACTGAATACCTGTGTTCTTGCTGGCCATTTTGTGTCCCAACCAATTGTGCCTGACCTGTCCCACGATCTGTGAGTTTCAAATTGCCAAGCTTCCATTCAGTGGTGGCCACATGACATGTGGGAACATACATGTATATGAAATAAACATGGGAGACAGAGGCTACAGACTTACACTCTAGAGTGTATTCAGCCTCAACTGAATCTGTAGTGGGTTTTCTCTTACATTTTATGTAGTGGTTTTGTTAAATTTCTGTAGTGGTTTTTCTCTTGTATTTTATGCTACATATTTACAACTATTTATTTCATTGATTGCTTGCACTTTGATTTTGCAATGAACATTTTTGTCCATAATAAGCCCCAAATTTTATATCCAAGAAATAGGTGTTTAGTACTAAATATTGATAAAAATATGACTTGTGTAAAATATTTGTTGACAAATGTAGAACCATAGTAATATTACAGACTACATAGAAACTAAGTCATGAATCTGCAGAAAAAGCAACATCATCTTGTTAAATAATTAGTACTTTTAAAGAGAAAACCATATCAGTAGATATTAATTTAATTCATAGAGTTATAAAATTAGGTTTCATATCACTCTTTGAAATGTGACTTTTCAGTTAGATTAAATTACTTTTGAATTAGTTTTTTTAACCCCAAGTTTTTTTGTGTATAAACATAAACATTAGGGATATTTATGAGCTAGCATTGTTTTCCAAAAAAACTTTTCATAGTTGAATGACTTAAGGTTAGTTTCAACAGTTGTTTCAAACAGAAAGTCATTTAGATAAATCCAATAATCAGTTATATTTTGATCTAATTCATGGTCCCTAAGTAACACTTTTTAAAGTTAATTCTTCATAATGAAAAAAATGCATTACAAATTATTATTAGATATAGTTCTAAAATAGATTAAAATTTCAAATTTGAATAGTTAAATTATATGCTTTTAGTGAGATAAAAAATCAAATGTTTTTGGATCACTAAGTCATTGTAAAGAATTAAGAAATGCATGGAGTATAAATATATTTGGAACTAGTCATATACACACAAAATTATTATTATAACAGATTATAATATTTTACCATCTAGTGTACCAATTTGTGTACTACACAAACACACATGCATGAAAATTAGGCTTCATATACTTTCTCTTTGCTACATACGTTAAATAAATTATAGAAATACTTTAGTCTTTAATAGACAACCTCATAAACCTATTAGATGTCCTATAATGCTATTAAACTGTGTTGTAAAAGGGTTTTCTAAGTGTTAGTTACCATTTTTCCAAACTTTGCTTTTCTTAGAAATCCAATAAAATGGCCCTAAAGAGATTTATGGTGAAACTTCCTGAAAATTAAAATGACTAAAATCAGAAGTTGAATATACAAAGAATGAAATTTTTCCCTACTCTTACATACTAAATGTTTATGTTCCCCCTAATTCAAAGGTAGGCATTCCAACCCTGAAGGTGATTGTATTAAGAGGTGGCATGGGGACCAGTAGATGGTATAATGATTATGTTGCTGGACTACCACATAGTAGACTACGGTTCGAGTCCCGGACATGGCTGCTTAAAACGCACATCGTGTGTGTGTGTGTGTGTGTGTGTGTGTGTGTGTGTGAGTCCGTGTGTGCCCAACCTCCCAAGAGGAGATTGGAGAAGGGATTGAGGCATGGCCATCCTCCCTCAGGAGTGACTTCTCACTTTCTGTCTCTCTAGCTCTCTGGCGAGCACATGTGCCCTATTGCAAAAATCTCTCTCTAACAAAAAAAAGGAGGTGGTTTCTGGGGGAGGTGATCAGTCATGAGAGTGGGGCCCTCGTGGCTGGGCTTAGGGTCCTCGTGAACAGGACCCCAGTTAACTCTAGCATTCTTTTTGTCATGTGAGGTTACAAGAAGTTGTCAGGAACCGACTGTGCTGACATCTGATCTCAGGTTTCTAGTCTCCAGAACCCTGAGAAACAAAATCCTGTTGTTTTTAGACTGTAGTAGCCCAAACTAAGAGATCTACAGAAACAAACAAGAAAGAACTTAAAACATGTGATGACAACTCACTGTACATAAGTTTTGTTTTTTTTTTTTTTCCAAAATCTGCAATTGAGCTACAGAATTACTTGACTTCTGATGAAAACTTTTGAAGCTGCTCTGTTTTTTAATTGAATAAATTAATATTTTGTACCAAAATAGAATGAAATTGAGGTCTTTGTTTTTTGCAGCATCTAAGTTTCATAAGACATATTAAAAAAAATCATAGAATCACCTTACTTGACACGTTTTGTTACATAAAAATATTGAAGAAAATGAGATGAAAGCAAAGAGGCAGTGCCAGCTAAAACACTTAGGTTAAAATTTTTACATGCTTCCTAAAAAAACTGAATGGAAAATAACATTCATTTAGCAGAGGTAACTTTGTGAGTATAGGTACCTTAGGAAAAACAAGATTTTTTTTTTCTCATTTAAAAATAATTTTTTGTCTATAGAATCTTAAAAAATGTCCATAGCTAATCATTTCAAATTTATTAACCATCAAATGGAAGGAAACCATAAGCTATTTGGTTTTTGTTCAATTTTATAACTGTGGCATGTGGCCAGCTCAGTGGTTTAGGGGAATGTGCTAATCAGGCAGTTCTGATCCATCAGAAAGATCATGGGTTTGCTGCCTCTTTTGATCTGTTCACGATGGGCATGCACATCCATGATGTTGTGATGCTGGGGAAGCAGAGGGTGGGAAAAACGGGGTGCAGCCCTCTTGAGGGTACTTTTCTTTCTCGTTCTGTCTCTCTCTCTCTCATGAAAGAAATAAACTTAATTTGAAAATTAAAAAAAAAAAAATCAGGACCAGCAGATAGTGTAATGGCTATCTCACTGGACTCCCATGTAGTCGACCGTGGTTTGAATCCTGGACCCGGCGACTTAAACTCACACCGGGCGTGTGTGCATGCATGCCCAAGATCCCGAGAGGAGAATGGAGGTGAAGGGATTGCGGTGTGACCATCCCCCCTGGAGGGTGATTTCTTGCTTTCTGTCTCTCTG
>NW_006159764.1:4042224-4101801 GCF_000334495.1 Tupaia belangeri chinensis
ATTGTTGTACATGTCACAACCCCCATAAAAAAAAAAAAAAAAAAAAAAAAAACTCTCCAAAAAAAAAAAAGCAGCAGCTTTTCTCACATTAAAACGTGATTATAATAGTTTGAGTATTATCCATTAAGAAGACGATAATTACATCCAGAGAGTTTATTTACACGTGCTTATTAACTCTTCTGAATTTAAGAACATAGTCTGCATTCCCAAGCACTTGACTAACTTTGCCCTTTTCATAAGAAATAAAACCTGGGGCCAGTAGGTGGCAGAGTGGTTAAGGTGCTGGATTCCCACATGGCTGATCCCAGTTCGAATTCCAGACTTAGTGGTTTGAGAATGATGCCAAACGAGTGGTGTGCGTGTCTGCCCAAAATCCCAAGAGGAGAATGAAAGGGAAGAGAGAGCAACGTGGTCATTCCTCCCGTGGTGCGATTTCTCACCTTCTCTGTCTCTCTCTCCCTGGAAAGCACATGCACATCATGGCGAAAACCTAAAAAAATAAATAAATAAAAATAAAACGTGAAGTTTTTTTTTTTTTTTTGGAGAGATTTTCACTGTAGGGCGCGTGCGCTCGCCAGACAGAGAGAGACATAGAGACAGAAAGCGAGAAATCACCCCCCAGGGGGGATGGTCACGCTGCAATCCCTTCTCCTCCATTCTCCTCTCAGGATCTTGGGCACGCACGCACACGTGCCCGGGGTGAGTTTTAAGCCACCGGGTCCGGGACACGAACCACAGTCGACTACGTGGGAGTCCAGCGACATAGCCATTACGCTAACTGCTGGTTCCCTGTGAAGTTTTTTTTTGAACAGCAACATTGACCAAGAGATCAGCACACAGGCTAAGAGAACAAAAATCCAACAGTGAACATATGAAGGAAATTATTTAAAACTATAATTATCTTAGTTGTTTTGCAGAATGAATATTTAAAACTGAAAAGTTCTTCAACAGACACTAAGCTCAAGCCAATCTGCACTAGAAAGAAATATATCAAATAGTCCAAAATAAGAACATCATTTTGAATATTAAGATTCTTTAGCCAAAAATATTCTCTAAATTTATATTCCTTCATTTCCATTTCTAAGTGAGTTTAGTGCTATTTATTAAAAGCTTTTTCCCCCAAAAGGTTTGCTTAAGAAACAATCCCCAACCAGCCCCTACTGATATCAGAATAAAGATATATTTTGTCCAAGTATTCAAAGTATTTATGATTATGTTACCCCAGTCTCTTCTAAACTTTCTAACATACAGTTCTATAATTATTATTTTTTCTTTCTCTGGCTATATTATTTTCTATTCACATTGTCCCAATATTATTCTTTTAAATCTGAAACTACTCAAAAGTATTCATTTTGTCTTTTTTATTTTTGCTGTTGTTACTGTCTTATGAATTATCACTCTTGGTTACTTACGGGCTATACACCAAATTCTCATTAGCATATCTTTATTTGTCTCTTAACATATTTATTTCAAATCCGCCCCCCCAAATTCTCAGAACAAATATATGCGTCTTATTCATTGAGGCCTTATTTTAAACAACTTTCCAAGAAGATTATGAATTTTTTTCCCTTTTATTAATGGTCAAATAAGTCTGGGTGTGGCTTCTCAAGGTCAATGAAATAAAAAGCAGAGACTAGAGAAAAAGGAAATTTATTCTGTTACCAGTAACTGGGAGACAGTCAGCAAATACCATCAAACTCTCTTGTAAAGCTCAACATGTTCTCAGTATTTACAAGTACAAGATACAAGCGTGTCAAATTAATTCCTCCTACAGTCCATCAGAGTCAATTGCTTCCCTCTGAGGAATTATCCTATTTCTTTCAAAAGCCCATTCCAGGTTTTTCACCTCACCATTTCTCAAATAGATCTCCCTCTCACTGAGCAGGAGGTCAGACTGTTCTTATCCCAGGACTTTCTTATTTTTAAAATGGCTGCAGTCCTGCTAAACCTTAAACTGACCTGCTACTTCTTAATTATTTTAGAGCCATTTCCAAAGGTTTTAATTTATGTTAAAATGGGGAAACTATTTTCCAGGGCCAACAAACTTTCATATTCATTTGATTAAATATTATTGAGTAAGGATCTTTACTATAAAACTTTACAGAATATTTAATAGACTAATGAACTTTATAAATCGCTAATAGAGTCTTCTTCCAAGTGCATTTTCCCCAAGAATCTTTTTTGTTCAAGAGTCTTACAGATTAGCATTTATCTGAACTTAATTTGGGAGTAAGGTGAATTTGATGTCAATCACTTCAATATTTCATTGTACATAATCTGTCTCTTTCTCTCTCTCTTTTCCTCCCTCCTTTCCCTCTACCTCCCTTGATTTTTATGCCCCTGCACCCCAAGATAAATACCTATTATGTTCCAATTATTCTCCTAGGGATTGAGGATGGAGGGATGAAAAGGACAGAAAAAGCCATTGTTCGAAATGGAGTTTAGGGGCTGGCCTGTGGCATGGAGGTTAAGGTGCTGGATTCCCACATGGCCAACCATAGTGAGAATCCCAGACCTGGTGACTTGCTTTCTCACTTCTCCCCCATCTGTCTGGTCCAGTTGAAAAATGATAATAAATTAAATAAGTAATTATTTTTAAACAATGAAGTTTATATTTTAAAGAAAAAAATAAACCAATGTTTTATATTCAGGTAATGATGAGTTCTATACACAACACAGCATATAAAACATTCATTAAAATAAAGAGAACTGAGATGATTCTTTTTCAATTTTGTTCATTTTGGTTTTAAAATTTGCTAGGAAGTACAGGGACTTGCCAGAGACCAAAAGACATAGAGAGAAGGAAAGTGAGAAAGTATCCCAGTGGGGAATGGTCACACTGCAGTCCTCTCTCCTTTAACCACTCCTCCTTTGGGAATGTTGTATACACGTACACACTCACCCTAAGTCATCTGATATGGGACTCTCACCATGTAGTCGGCCATGTGGGATCCAGCTCTTTAACCAGGCCACAGACTGTCCCAAGGTGGTTCTCTAGACTGATTGTCAGAGAAGTCACCTCTGAGAAGATGACATGTGAGCATGGACCTCAATAGAGTAGGCCAGGCATGTAAAGATTTGAGGACAGAGAGCTCCAAGGAGAGAGAAAGCACTTGTAAAGCTTTAAAGGTGGAAGTGAGGTTGTTGTTTTCCAGGAATTTAGAGCATCCTAATGTGCTTAGAGCAAAAATCAATGAGGAGAGACAAGAGGCAATAAGACCAGAGACAGAGCACTGACCATATCATGGAGCAACTTGTATGGAGCCTGGATCTTGTTCTAAGTCCAGTGAGAAGCCATTGGACAGTTTTGAAGAGAAGGATATCATGAACTTTAAAAGATCACCCTAGCTGCTGTGTGGAAAATGGCTAATTAGGGAGCAAAAGTAGAAGCAGACCAACCATTAAATAGACTACTGCATTCACCCAAATGAGCAAAGATTTCTTGGACTAGGATAGTAGCAATGCAAATGTGATTTAAAGAGAAACAAGATGATTTGCTGATAGATGTGTGTAGAACTTATGAGAAAGAGAATTAATGATGACTCCTAGGTTAGCTTACACAACAGTGTAGATATGATGCTATTCATTGATTGAGATTGGAGGAAGAGGATGGAAGGGGATAATAGGAGATTGGGGGAGTAATTATGCTTCATGACCCAACTGGAAAAGTCAGACAGACATTTGGTTATATGAATTTGAAGCTGAGAGGTGAGATAAAGCCTGGAGATTGGTCACTATGGTTGTTATTGGAAGTTTTGGGACTAGATGTTATGGGACTAGATATGTCACCTAGAGGGATAAAATTAGTATCAAGGAAGAAAGAGATGACCAAGGACCAACACCTGGAAGGCACATATGTTTTGAAATTTTTCTTTTTTAGAGAGGTATTTTTGCTATAGGGCACATGCACTCACCAGAAAGAAAGAGAGAGATGGAGAGACAGAAAGTGAGAAATCACTGTCCCGGGAGGATGACCACTCTGCAACCCCTTTTCCTCCATTCTCCTCTCGGGATCTTGGGCACGCATGCACACACGCCTGGCAGGAGTTTAAGCCACCAGGTCTGGTACTTGAACCGCGGTCGACTACATGGAAGTCCAGCAATGGTAACCATTAAGGCATCTGCTGGTCCTTGTTTTGAAATTTTTAAGCTTTTACGTTATAAGTTTCTTAATGACTTTATGTCTTTAGAAGTGGACATATTTGAGAAGCTTTGATGTCCTCAGAATTTACAGATCCCAGTTACAGGGAGACCAAAGAACAAAGCTACTAGTTTAGATTAAAACCAGATACCAGAATCATATTCTCAAGCAAAGGTGATAACTCTGTAAAGGTAAAAATCTGCAACCACATCTTTCAGAAGCAATAACATTGGTATATTTTCTACCCTTTCATGATTTTTTTTCCTAAAGAATTAACATTCAAGTTCTGCTGTATTAAGGCATAACACTGTTGGTTTTTTGAGCAGAGAAATGAAAAGTTATTATATTGATCCACACAAGGAAACTCCACAAAGTCATCCAGGTCAAACACTAAGCAAAACTTTACATTAAGAGTTTTATAAGAATAGACACTTCATTGCCATAGGGAATCTAGGAACTTCTTTTAAAATGCTGGTACTGTAGCAATGCATGTAATATTTAATAAATTCCAACTTGAAAATCTGTTTCAGCAATTAAAACAATTCGATAGAAACCCAGTAGACTTTTGATAATGAAATTCACCTGCATAGAAATATCTATGTATCCATCATCCATCTGTCTATCACTTAGTATACTCATATGTTTATACTCATTCATAATCAATTAGCTAATTTAAATTGCCCTGCAAATATGATCTTTTTTTTTTTGGAGAGGTTTTTGCCATAGGGCGCGTGTGCTCGCCAGACAGACAGAGAGAGACATAGAGACAGAAAGCGAGAAATCACCCCCCAGGGGGGATGGTCACGCCGCAATCCCTTCTCCTCCATTCTCCTCTCGGGATCATGGGCACACACGCACACGCGCCCGGCGTGAGTTTTAAGCCACCGGGTCCGGGACACGAACCGCGGTCGACTACGTGGGAGTCCAGCGACATAGCCATTACGCTAACTGCTGGTTCCCTGCAAATATGATCTTAAAAAAGCTTAAACTTCATTGAAATGTTTTCTTTTTCATGTTTAGAGGAAAACATCTTACTAGTGTTATTACATTGTTCCCAAGACAACACAAAAAGAAGCATAATGAAGTGATTCTATTTAAGTATCTGCCTAAATTAGGATAGCTCTTGGGAAAACTGAAGATTTTGTCATAAGAAACAAAGACTGTAAATATTTAGAGAGTCATTAAGAAATTAATTACTAGATACATAATGGTATATACATTATGTTTATGTATGTATCATACTAATGTCTTCACTAGGAAAAAACTAGTGGGTTGGGCTGTCAGCACTTCCCATTTTATGAAATACATGTGCTCGCCTTCTGGCTTTAGCACACTGCAGAAAATGGTAGACTACACCATAGCTTGGAGGGTTTACAGAGCCTAGCTTTCTGGAGCCGGGAAGTTTACAACATGTAGCAGCCTCTTATTTCCAGTTCGAATTTGCTTAAGATCAGATAAATTCAGTTGTGATGATTATTTTTGAACAATGACCTAACGTAGTGGTGAAAAGCAGGGAGGCAGATGAAAATGGTAAACAAACAAACAGAACACAAAACACAAGCAAACTGAGACTAAAAAGAAAATATCTGAGTCATTGTAGCAAATGGATGGAGAAGGGATAAAGTATCACCAATAACTGGCCACACTTGACCCGAAGGTATGGCTCATTTGAAAATCAATTGCTGTGATTAAACAGGAGTTTTTCCTTTCTTCTTTTGTTTTTGCTATAGGACATGTGTGCTTGTCAGAGAGAGAAAGTGAGAGAGAGAGAAATCACCCACCATAGGGATGGCCATACCACAGTTCCCTCTCCTCCATTCTCCTCTTTGGATATTGGGCATGCACACTCCTGCACCTGGCAAAGCTTTTTAAATCATAGGGTCCAGGATGCGAACCACTCAGTCTATCGGCCATGTGGGAACTACCTACCCACCATAACCACCATACCACCAGCTGGCCCTTAGACAGTAGTTTTTCTCTGCAAAGTTGGAAGAGGTATGAATAAATACTGTTGTCGAATTTTTTTTTTTCCAGACGGTAAATGCACTCACTAGTGAGAGGGGGGCTAAAGCACTCCCTAACAGGGACGGGTCTGGTTGCAATCTTCCTTAGTTTTTCCAGCCTGTCGAGATTGTTTTTCAAGCTACCAGGGCCAGGATTCAAACAGCGCAGTAGGACATATGGAATCTGACCGTCTTGACCACCAACCACAGCACCATTCCCACTTTTGTCTGATTTGATCAACATTTGAAAATATGCCTCTGTTTCATTTTCACCTTTTCACTCTTTAAAATTGCCTTTGATAAAATGCATAATAACTGGTTATTCAACATGTTTGTTAGTTCAGTTTTATAAAAAAAAAGAATACTTTTAAATTGCATCATGTCATTCTTTTCTCTGAACCAAACATGAATTTAATCTTTGCGCTTCTGTATTTTTGAAGAATCATACCAATATTTGGTGTTTGTAAATCAAATCAGATTGAACATTTTGAAGACTTTATTAGGCATAACACCATCCAAGTTTATTTGTGTTTGTGAGGAATAATGAACAACAGCCCTTGCCACAAGTAGCTTGAAAGTTGGTCTGAAAAATAAAACTATGTGGAAATGTAATTATAACAGAAAAAGAATTATATTGCTGCTTATGTATATACTTTAAAGCATCATTAATAAATAACCAGACTACAAAATAATGAAAGGCAAAAATCTTGATATTTATTCATATAGAATGCTTTAGGTGGAAAGAGTCTATATGAAAGAACTCTGTGTTTACCTCTAGAGCTGAGAAGGTTCTCGGATATTTTTATCCATGTTTTTGGTTTTCAATCTTTATGGACACATAATGAAATAGACGAAGAAAAGCAAATTCTACTGAGAAAATGATCTTCACAAATCCATCTCCAATTCATTGATAAAAGCTCCAAATCCATTACATTGAACCACTATACATTCTGTATCTCCTATATGCAAAGCACAGTGCTAGATAGTTTCCTGGTAGTGTTCAGAATATATTTTCTTACTTTACTAACTCATAGACTCAACCAAATATAGACTGTTGGAATTGTAAAAACACTGTAGTCTGCCAGACTAACTTAATCTAGAAAGGTCATTTATTTGTTACTCTCTATAAAAATGTTCAGGCTGTTTTGCATACCAAACAGCTCTGAATGCAAGCTATTAATTCCACAGAAACAGTCAAAATGTGAATATAATACAAATTGACGTTCACCATCAGTTTTTACGAAGGCATATAGACAGAATGGCTGTAGTTTACAAATTAGGCACTTATTCGAAGATGTAAGACTTTGTACTAATTGAAAAGACAAACTCTGAAAGTATTCAAACTTATACAAAAAGAGCCATAATTTCACTCTCTTAATTCTTTTTTTTTTTTTGGAGAGATTTTCACTGTAGGGCGCGTGCGCTCGCCAGACAGACAGAGAGAGACATAGAGACAGAAAGCGAGAAATCACCCCCCAGGGGGGATGGCCACGCCGCAATCCCTTCTCCTCCATTCTCCTCTCAGGATCTTGGGCACGCACGCACACGCGCCCGGCGTGAGTTTTAAGCCACCGGGTCCGGGACATGAACCGCGGTCGACTACGTGGGAGTCCAGCGACATAGCCATTACACTAACTGCTGGTTCCCTTCACTCTTTTTTTAAAAAAAATTTTCACCAGATAAGCTAACAAAAGGTAAACTGAGAAACATGTAAAGCTGAAAGGACTCCATTTGTACATAGTTTGAGGACTACGCCAGGGTATATCTCAATGAGCGTAATTCGGGTACCTATATATGGTCACTGAGATATTATAAACCTCTGGCAGGTTTTAAAGGCACAGGTGAATGGAATAAGAAGAGATCATAACATATCTTTTTCTGATGAATGTAAATTTATATTCTGTTCTGTCCAAAATTGTCCTAGTTTTTTATATTTGGCTATTGGGATTGGAAAAGTGGTTCATCCAAAGTGAAATGTGTTACAGGAAAAAATCATGCATCAGATGGGGCAAGCAGGAGGTTAAGGAGCTGGATTTCCACATGGTTGACCATGATTGGAGTCCCAGACCCAGCAACTTGAAAATCATGCTGGGCATGTGTGTGTGCATGCCCAAAATCCCAACAGGGGAATGGAAGAATAGGGTCTGTGGCATGGCTATCTCCCCTAGAGAGTGATTTCTCACTTTCCTTCTCTCTGGCTCTCTCTAGCTCTCTCTGGTGAGTGCACATGCCCTGTACAGAAACCTCAAAAAAAAGGACCACATTTCAAAACTTATTGAAACAATAATATTCTTGATATATTGGTTAAATAAAATATATTGTCAAAATTAAGTTTACCCCTTTCATTTCACTTTCTACTACTAGAAAATTAAAAAGTTTTAAATTAACACTCTTATTTATAAAATCTATAAATTATGTATATGATTAACATTATATTTTTTGAACAGTGCTAGACTATACAGTATTCATGAGCGAGTAATATTCTTATGTGTTAATTCATGGCACCAGTATTTGTTTGTAAAGAATTATTTATTTAGTTTTATTATTTTTTACTATTATTCCATTTGGTGTAGGGCACATGCACTGACCAGGGAGACAGAAAAGAGAGAGAGAAAGGGGACAAGCCACCAGGTCTGAAACCTGAACTGCAGTTGATCATGTGGGAGTTCAGTACCTTAACCACCAAGTTACCTACTGGCCCCTGTTTATTTATTTATTCCTTGATGTGCCAGAGGGCATCTGTGTTCACCAGAGAAAGACAGAGAGAGGAGGAGGGAAAAAGAACCTCCAGTGCAGCATGGTCACTCCTCAATCCTTTTTTTCTTCATTTCTCCCTCCTTTTGGGATTTTGGACATGCACACACATGCCTGGCATGTTTTTCAACCTGCTAGGTCCAAGATTCAAATCATCCAGTCAACTAGGTGGGATCCAGCTCCCTTAATCACAAAAACACATGCTGGTCCCATTGCAGCTTTATTTGTTAAATCATTCTAATTTTGGTCATCCTCACTGCTTTGTATTTCTAGTTCTAAATAATTCCATAATAAATAGATTAATGTTTATAGCTTTCTCTTTCTATTAAATTATTCAATGAAAATAAAGAAGTAGAAATTTATCAAACTAAGTTCATAGATACTATTATAGGTCTTATTGCACATAAATATATTGCATTTCATGGAAATGTGATGTATGTTCATAGCACCTACACTAATAAATAAGGGCCACTCTCAAATCAGTAGTTTTGTTTTTTTTAAGGAATTACTTTATTTAACATTTATTTATTTATTTATTTATTTTAATTTGGTCAGAGATGGACAGAGAGAGAGAAAGTGAGAAAGTAAGCCACCAGGTCCAGGACTTGAACAGGGGTCGGCCTGGAAATCCAGTGTCCTTACCTACCATGCCACCTGCTGGCCCCAGTAGCTATTTTTTCAAAAACTGCTTTAATGGCTGTAAAATCTTCCCTCAAGTTTATATAATTTACACATTTCATTTTTACAGATAATTATAATGAATATTATAGCTTTGTACTTATTAATACATCTGAAAAAATTTGGATCTTTTCCATTACGTGTGTATCTGACTGAGTATTTATACATGTCTTGTAAAGCTAAAGACATGGTGGGTGTTTCAGTAGAAAAGGTGACCATGTAACTGGATGTGACAATTACTGAAGGCCTACCCTATTTCAAGAACTATGATAATAACTTTACATGATTACTTTACATTCAATTTTCATATTAACCTAGACATAGATTATTAATCCTATTCAAGCTACTGCGATAAAGAAATTTTAATAAGTTAACTGATAATTACAAATCTATCAAGATAAAAGGCCTAGACAGATTGTCTTCAAAGTCTGTATTATTTCTGTCATAAAATTTAGTTCCTAATAAACAAGTAGCTTGTTTTTTTAATACATTTAATGTAGGCATTTCTCACTCTTTTGGGATGATTTAAATGTCCATTTTGCTGTTTAAAACTAACACAAATAGGCAAACAAATAAAAACACTTTATTTGTGGTAGTGTGTACTCTATAATTTTTTAATGTGGTAAAAGTTTTGGGATAAAAATCATTTTTTTTTTGAGAGAGATTTTTTCTATTGGGCTCATGCAAAACAAAACAAAACAAACAAACAAAAATCCATAAAATCCCAAATGGTCTACATAATCTTCCGCAAAAGGAACAAGGTTGGAGGCAGGACAATCTCTTATTTTGAAGGATATTTAAAGCTATTATAATCAAAAAAGAAATACAATATTGACTAATGAAACAGGATGGAAATCCCCGTAATATATACATGCATTGTTGATCGCTGATTTTTGGCAAAAGGAGCTAAGAGTGTACAATGGAAAAGGTATAGACTGTAATAAATATTGTGGGGGAAATTGATCATCTACATGCAAAAGAATGAAATTGGATCCTTGTCTCATACCATACACAAAGATTGACTCAAGATGGATTAAAGCACAAAAGTATGGCTTGAAAACAGGAGAGAAAAACCTCATGATATTGATTTGGATGATGATTTTTGGGGGGGTATGACCCTAAAAGCACAGGCAACAAAAGTGAAAATAGACCAATGGGATTGCATTTAACTAAAAAGCCCCTGCACAGTCCAGGAAACTGCAGAGTAAAGACATAGCCCCTACAGTATGAGAAAATATTTGTAAATCATAAGTTCTTATCCAAAATACATAAGGAACTGAAAAACTCAATAGCAAGGAAACAAATAACCTAATTTTAAAAATGGGCAAAGGACCTAATAGTCATTTCTCAAAAAATACATACAAAGAGCCAAAAGGTTCATAAAATAAAATGTACATCCCTAATCACCAGGGAAATGCAAATTAAAACGAGGTATTACCTCATATCTGTTAGAATAGCTGCTATCAAAAAGGGAAAGGACAGCAAGTAGTGATGAGAACGTTAAGAAAAGGTGGCATGGTGGTTAAAGGCACTGGATTCCCACATGGCCAGCTATGTTTCGAGTCTCGGATCTGGCAGCTTGCTTTCTCGCTTTCCCTTCCTCTCTCTCTCTCTCTGGTCAAATTAAAATAATAATAATAACAAATGAAATTAAATAAATAATTCTTTAAAAAAGGAAGAAAATGGAATCCTCTTGACAGTGTTGTCAAGAATGTATGTTAGTATGTAAATATAAATGTATGTAAATTAGTTCAGCCATTTTGGAAAATGTTAGGAAGTTTCCTCAAAAATCCTGCAAATAGAATTCTCATATGATCCCACAATTTCACTATTTATCTAAAAGAATTTATTTATCTAAAAGAATTAAATACATTAAAGAGATATCTGTACTACGATGTTCAGGACAGCACTTATTCACAATAGCCCAGAAGTGAAATCAATCCTGAGTATTAGTAGATAATTGGATAAAGAAAATGTGATATATGTATATCTACACACAAAGGGAATCTACTCAGCCTTAAAAAAGATGCGATCTTGTCATCTGTGACAATGTGGATGAACCTGAATGGCATGCTAAGTGAAGTGAGTCATGCATAAGAAGACAAATACTGCATATTACGTATATGTGGAGTCTCAAAAGGTAAATCTCATAGAAACAGTACAATGGTGCTTATGAGGGGCTGAGACATGAGGGAGAGAACAGGAAGAGTGGATCTAAGAGTACAAAAGTTTAGTTAGAAGGAAGAATATGTTGGGACCTGCAGGTGGCGTAATTATTGTGTCGCTGGACCCTCATGTAGTTGACCATGGTTCAAGTCCCATACTTGGTGGCTTAAAACTCACGCTTGGCCCTTGTGTGTGCATGCCCAAGATCCCAAGAGGAGACTAGAGGAGAAGGGATTGCAGCATGGTCATCCCTCTGGAGCACTCTCAGACAGAAAGCAAGAGTGCTTTCTGTCTCTGTCTCTCTTTCTCTCTCCGGAAAGTGCACACGACCTATAGCAAAAATCTCTTAAAGAAAAAAAAAGAAGGAAGAATACATTTTTGAGACCAACTGCAGAGCAAGGTGACTACAGTTAATGATACAGTGTATATTTTAAGATTGCTGAGGTGTAATTGCAGATGTCTCATCACAAATGAGCTGATGATAATAATGTTCATTTGATTTAATTATCCCACATTGTATTCATGTATCAAGACATCCCACTTTATCCTGTAAACGTATACAATTATGATAGGTGAATTAATGTTATTAATTAAAAATAACACTGGGGCCCAGCCAATGGTGTGATGACAGCAGCTGAATCCCACATGGCCAACTGCTCACTTTGCATCCCAGACCTGACATCCTGAAAAACACACCAGGTACATACGCATGTGTGCCCCAAAATCCCAGCCGGAAAATGGTATTTGAGAGAGATTGCTCATGGCTATCCTGAGGGTTGCTTTCTCTCTTTCTCCCTCTCTGTCTTGGGAAAATACATACATCCTATAGCAAGTAAACAAACAAAAATATATTTTTTTAAAAAAAGAGAAAAAAAAAACTATGATAGAAATACTCCCTTGTTTTCTATACTTCCCAGTTGTCACTATAATTATGTCGGTCATGTGGCTGCCAGCGGGTGTAGGGAGAAGAAATGTAAAACCTCACTGTCCTTCATATTTGAAACACCCGACAGAGTCTTGTGGCTCTCTCTTCTGCCGTGGTGACCTGAGAAGCCATTTTTTAAAAATCATCTTTATGAATTGGGCTAAATGATGAAAATTGCCTACATCCTGGAAATGGCACACAGTGGAAAGTCACTCTAGAGAGACATCTACTGTGCGTCAGATGTGGCTTAACAAGAAGCAAACTTGAAAGTATTAAACCACCGCTATTTGGTGTTTTATATTCTTCAGCCTAACCCAATATCCTGAGTTATACATACGTTGGTTTGGGACGTGGAGTGAGAACATAGGAATACAATTTGTGGCAATTAGTTTAATAAATGAACGGGAAGTAGGAAGTTGCTACCAGAAGCTGGAGAAATTAAGAAACATATTGGATTGTCATGTATTTCTGCATAGAAGAAAATACGTCATGAATTTTACAACAATCCAATATTTTGTAGCAGCAAAACCTTTAGTAATACTACCTGTGGGAACATGAAGTGCAGTCCATATTTTACCAAATTCTCTTTATTGTTGAACCCCTCAACTCTAACATCACTATCATTTCTACCAGAGAAGGTTATGGTGGAGTTTTCACTTGGACTCAAAAATAAAAGCCGATTGGCTTTATAGCCTAATGGTTAAGTGAGACAGATCCCACAAGGCCAACTGTGATTTGATTCTCAGCCCAAGGCTCAAAAAATATGCCAGGAGCATGCAGATATTTGCCCAAGATACAGACAGGATGAAGAAATAGAAGAGAGGGCCAGCAGGTGGCATGGTGTTAAGGTGCCAGATTCCCACATAGCTGACTGCAGTTCGAGTCCCATACCTGGCAACGTGAAAATCATGACAAGCATGTGTGTGTGTGTGTGTGCCCAAAAAATCCCGCAACGAAAATAGAGAAGGGATTGCAACAGAGCCATCCCTCCTGAGAAAGGAGAGAGTTATGATTTCTCACTTGCCCTCTCTCTGTCTCTCTCCAGTGAGCAAACATGCTCTATGGCAAAAACTTAAAAGAAAAAAACATGGAGAAGAAATGACAGTATGACTACACCCCAGTGGAGGACGCTTTCCCCTTTGCTCTCTCATAGGTCTTGTTTCTGTCTTTCTCTAGTGAGCACACATGTTCTCTAGGAATTCTTTTTTTTTTTTTAAGAAAAAATTCTGAAATTAGGTATTCATTCATAAAATGAGGATTTTTAGTTATTTCTCAAAGTCAGGAAAGATAAATAAGAGAGTATTTGAAAGGCTTCATAAAGGATGTAGAGAAGGGATTTGTACAGTGGTTAAGAACACAGGCCTTGAAATAACCATGGCTGGATCTAGTCTACGTTCTTCTGGTAATTGTGTCTGTAATCTTGGTCCAACAACCTTTAGGGAGATAGACACCAAAGCACTCTGCCCAAATCCCTCTTCAGGAAAACACTGGCTATCTCCAGATGTTTGAAGTGCTTCAAACAGGAAGCCTTCAGCTGTTAGCCCTGCAGAGACAGTTTTATTGGCAGACACCTAAGTCCCCCGAGGTCACACCCTTTCTGTGGGACACATCCAATGATTGTCCAGTGCACGGGTATGAAAGCAGAAGCATTTAAATGTTGGCCTAATTCGAGACAATCCTTTTCATCATTTTAAGTTTATTTATTTATTTTTTGTGAGAGAGAGAGAGTGATAAGCACCCCCAGTAGGGTCCTTACCCTGGGTTCCATCCCCAGCTTCAGTCTGCCTGGATGCTGGACAAGTACACGTGTACCCAACCTACACAAAAAGGCCCCCTGAAGTGAGTAGGAACTTTCTCACGTGGGTCCATCCTCACAAAGCATTGCATTATGACTGCCTTGCTCTCCAGCCCCCCAAGTTTGGACAGTTCTGACAAGTCCTCTGAGACTGTCCATCAGTATCAAAGCTGCACCTCTCCCTTTGCCTAATAAGTTTTCCTTTCCATTCCCTCCACAGATGCCAATTCCAGGGGCATATCCTAATACATGTCTTACACTTTACATTTCCTCTCAGTTCCTATTTCCTGTGAACATAAATCATGGCACATCTTACAAAGGAGGCCTTTAGTCATTGTCATTGGAAACATGCTAAGACAACAGCACCAATCTCAGGTTTGGGGGGTTTCATATTTCGTCGAGTCTAAGAAAGGCATATTTTTCTGCTGTTAGTTTCTCTTATGTTTTGCTATTGTAATTACAAGTCAGTTAGGTCTGAGAGTGTGTGGATAAATAAATTAATTAAATATAATTTATATAATAATTTTTAATATCACATGAGCCAATTGCTTGATGTTTACTTTGACATAAGTGACATCATGTTATAAGCAAATGTATGTGTGTGTTTTGCTTTAACCACTTCAAACAAATATTATCATCTCTATTTAATCTTAATATTGATAACGAAGAATTTTTGTCAAGGTTACTTTATGAAGATATATATGACTACAAAAAGTTTCTTACAGAAATTTTTTTATGAAAAGAGTTTCCTTGTTGCAACCTTTTTCCTTAACTACTTTCTTATAGGAATACTACTTACCATATGCACCGATACTTCAGCGTTTTTACATTTTTATGACATTATTAGATTACAACTGTTTACCTAAAATGACATCCAAGAATACATTCTTCTCCTGAAACATATTCCGAGAATTTTTTCATTGCCAGAGGAGGCATGAACTTACCAAAGACAGAGAGACAGAGATGGAAAGGGCAAAAGCACCCCCAGTAGGGCCTGGTCACGCCATCCTGTCGGGATTGGCGGCGTGCACACACACATCTAATGTGTTCTTCAATCCACCAGGACTCGAATTCGAACCAGAGTCAGTCATGTGGGATCAGCTTTGCCACTAGACTGTAAGGCTAGCTCACACTAATTTTAGATGTTTGTGATTTATAAAATATACCCATTCAGGGGGCTGAGCCCATTTAAGAGCATGGTACTGCAGTTTCCAGGAAGCAAACCACAGTTATTACAATTTCTACTGCAAGGTATTTTTTTTTTTCCTTTTCAAATATCATCATGGGCGAAGACACATGGAAGATAAATTCCCCAGTGAGGTGACAGGACCATTGTCGAGAACAGAAACTAGCTTTAGTGTATGTAAAACTTCATTCCCAGAGTTACAGAGACATATCATGAAAAAAGACGATGCTACATTAATACATTGCAGAATGTACAATATATTCTGAGAGATGATATAACTGAATAAGCAAAAAAGGAGACATAGGATCAAAGAAAAACTATAGTCGCTGTAATAGCAAATCTTCAACCAAATATAGGAGCTTATTTTCTACACAACTCCAAGCTAAGTACTTAGGGGAATAGCAAAATGAGTAAGTTTCAATTTAGTATTCAAAGAAAAAACATACACAAAAGTTGGGATGCAAGAAGTATAAGAATGAAGGATATTTTGAGTATAAAAAGTATTGACAAATGCTATCAAGGATAAGGAAAGGAGACCTCATACCTGTTTGGTTGACGTCTTCAGAAAATAACAGCTTAGATATTTTTTTTAAATTGCATGTGCAACTTCAACAATGTTGATTTCAACAGTTAGAATGAGAGAGAGTCAGGGTGAGGCGGGCTTATCAAAAAGAGAAACAGCGATTTTCAAATAATGATAGAAATACATACACTTATCTTATAGTATAAATTTTTTTTATAGTATAAATTTTAAAATGTAACCTTATGTGATAAATACCTGTAAGTTGATCTGATGTGATACACAGACATTATTAGAACAAATTAAAGAACTTTAAGAATAAATGTCCTGAAATATTTAAATTTTTTTTAAAAAAATCTCTTCTGCTGGTTTTTGATATAATCTAAGAGATGTACTGTTAAAGGGAATGGGGTGATGGGGGGAATAGAGGGTTCTCAAACTGCAAAACTTTATATTCATCCTGTTTCATCCTATTTAAACCTCTTATATTCCTTGTAAATATTTATGCTTGCAGTTTTGAGAAAACAACTACTTCCCTGAAGCCTTGAATTCAAGTTACACCGTTAAGATTTTTCCAGAGGTTCTGTAAACCTTCCCATTCACCAAACCCTGGCATTTCCCAGAAAGGTGACAATTGAAGCTGGAACAAAAGGAAAATCTGCCCCCGTTTTGCATAGCCCCCATCATCTTTTCAACACCACCTTCCCTATTGACAATCTATTTTCTACTTAGTCTATTTTCCTTGACATCTGTTATGTTCTTAAAGCCCTGCTTCATACACCTGATAGCATGGCCTTCTCTTTACGTAACTTCAAGATCTCAAATTAAATACTTTCTCTCCATTACACATATTACTTTGCCTTTTCTTTCTCTCAAGTCCATTAAATGTGCTCTTTTGCTCTTGCTATGAACTCTGATCATTTGACACTGGCAATTCACTTGGATATATATATATATATATACTTCTCCTCCATTTCCCTCAGGATTTTGGGCACGGATGCACATGCACCCGGAGTGAGTTTAAGCCACTGGGTCTGGGACTTGAACCACATTCAACTACATTGGAGTCCAGTGACATAGCCTTTATGTCAACTGCTGGTCCCAGGAGTTTTAATTACAAATTACAAGTAACTCATCATAACCTTAGTTTCCACCACTGCATCCATCCTCAATCTCAATTTCAGATTCTCCCAGAGTTTATTGTCATTTTCAGACTACCAGGCCAAGCCATGGATAATTGGTGAATAAGGATTTTACATACATGAAGATAGATTTCCTTTAAAACTTTCAAAACATTGGGCCGGTCCTATAGTGCAGTAATTAAAGCCTGTGCGTTGGGAGCCAGATCCCACATGGCCTACTACACAGGCACCTGTGGCCCAAATCCTAGAAGGAGAGAGACATGAAGAAGGGATTGCAGCATGGCCATGCCCCACTGGGGGGTGCTTTTTTCCTTTCTCTCTCTCCCTTTTCCTATCTCTCTCTGGCAAGTGCATGCACCCTTTGGACTATTAAACAAAACACAAAATGCATTCATCCTTTACTGGGAACTCGCTGTTGCAAAACATTATTTAATTACATTCTTAAAATTCCCTGGCACACTCCCAAGGAAGCAATATCAAAATTTAAATATTATTTTTTAAATCTCCAATTCACTGAACACTTCAATAATAATTCCTATTATGACATTACTTAGTTAAAATCTTTCTACACTCTGTCAATTAATTTTTCTACATTTATTTCTTATTTTATAATTTGATCTCAGAAAAAGAAGTATCTCTTGGGGCCAGCAAATGGCATAACAGTTAGGTTGCTGGACTCCCACATGGCCTATCGCTATTCAAGTCTTGGACCATAGCTTGAAACTCACACCAGGCAAGTGTGCATGTGTGCCCAAGATCCTGACAGGAGAATGGAGGAGAGGGAATTGTGGTATGGCCATACCCCCTGGCAGGGGATGACTTCTTACTTGCCATCTCACTGTCTGTCTCTCTCTCTTCAGTGAGTGCATGTACCCTAAGGCAAAAACCAAACTTGCAAAAAAAAAAAAAAAAGCAGTATCTCTCTTCGGAATTGCAATTCCAGTATTTATATTTTAAGATTCTTGACACGGCGGGACCTGCAGATGTGTAATGGTTATGTGGCTTTACTCCCACGTAGTCAACTGCAGTTTGAGTCCCGGGGCCAAAGGCTTAAACTTCACACTGGGTGCATGTGAGTGTATGCCCAAAATCCTGAGAGGAGAATTTAGGAGAGGAGATGGTTTCATGGCCATCCCCGCGGGGGAAGTGATTTCTCACTATTTGTCTCTCTCTTTCTCTCTCTCTCTGGCAAGCACACACACCCTATAGCCAAAACAACTCTCAGAAACAAAAAAAAAAGCTCTTGCCTTATCTAACATCTACTTCCTTTCCAATGTCGATTGTTCAAACCTGGATGCTTACCTAAATGTTCAACAAACTCTCAAATGAAAAACCTAGTTCATCACTTGCCCTCCTCTCTTTTGATAAAATTTACACAGGTTACTAGTGTCAACTTTTAGGTCACTTTTTTTCACTCAACGTCACAACAGTTGCCAAGCTCTTACGCTGTATTTGCACGGTATACACATTTTCATTCCGTCACCTCTCCTCGTTCTACTCCTGCTGCCACCAGGACTGAAGGCTGTCTTGCCTGCCTTCACTATTGCAAAATCTCTTAAGTAGTTTAATTCCATTTCTATTTCTCTTTCCTATACTGTTGCCAAATTTATCATCTGACAATCATACATTGTTAAACTTCATTTGTTTCCTTGACAGGACACCATTTAGTAGTCTCAACTCATTAGTCTGACACTTAAGATTCTCCTTGAGTGGATTGGCTGTGTTTTTATCATTTTACGCTATTCCTCAAAAATGAGCCAGATGGGAACAATCGCACAGTTATGGTGGACATTTGTTGTGCTTGTTTTGCTCTGTAGCACTTTTAAAAAAATTCATTTATCATTATTTTTTAAAGAGAGAGAGAGGCTTCAGCCCCACCAGGGTCTTGATACCACTATCCACCGCAGTCATTAAACCACCTCTGATCCCAGCCTCGCCCCTATACCACTATCTAGTCTTCTCAGAAACAACTTCTAAACATTCTTCATGGGTCAGAAAGAAATTCCTACTTTGTGATTCCAGTCTCCGTTGCCAGGACACAGGCTACATAAACCTGGGTCCCTAATCAGAACTTGAAATATAGAAAAAGGTAAGGAAAGAAAGCCACTCTCTGGAACAAGGTTGGGTGAGGAAGCTAAGGAGATACTCAGCATCCAAGGCAAAAGTACCCAAGGTTAAATGGAAAAAGGGGAACGTTTTGATGCCAATTTATGCAATTTATATTGTTTAAAACGTCTTTTAATATAATGAAGCTGTTAAAGCTACAAGCAATAACTATGCCCACTGATGACGTGGTGTTTTTTTGGACACATTTAGAGTGTGTAGCTACTCCAACTTTCCTGCTCACAATGTAAAATCCACAATTTCCTTTAAAATCACAGTATGAGCATATAGATGAATTCAATGATAACTTTGTTTATTTTACACTTGTAATCTTTTTTTAAAGTTTTTGCCATAGGGCATATGTGCTCACTAGTGAGAGACAGAGATAGAGAGAGGGAAAGTGAAAAATCACACCCCCCACCCCAAAGGGGATGGCCACATCGCAATCTCTTCTCCTTCATCTCCACTCAGGATTTTGGGTGTGCATGCGCACATGTTTGGTGTGATTTTCAGACCGCTGGTTCTGGTGATCAACCGTGGTCAGCCATGTGGGAGTTCAGTGCCTTAAACCCTCTGGCACCTGCTGGTCCCAACTTGTAGTCATTTTTTAAAAAGAACTGATTTAATTTTATTATGACGATTTTTAAATTTGCTATAGGACACATGTGCTCACCAGATAGAGACAGAGGGAAAGTGAGAAAGGAAGCCATCGGGTTTGAGTCTTGAACTATAGTTGGGCATGTGCAAATTCTCAGCACCTTAACCACCATGCCATCTGCTGGCCCCACCTGTAATCATTTTAATGAAAGACTGATTTGGAATTAATGCTGTTGAATAGCATAAACTATTGTATGAAAACATCTATCCCCTCAGCTGTCTCAGCTCAGTAGTTAAGGAAGCATGGCTGACAATGGTTCAGATCCCAGTCTGGGAAGCTGCAAAAACATGCTGGGTGCATATGCATGTCCAAAATCTTGACAGAATGGAGAAATGGGGAGAAAGGATTGTGGCAGGACCACACCTCATGGGGGGTGCTTTCTCCTTCTCTCTCTCTCTCTCTCTCACGAGCACGTGTCCTCTGACCATTATATATATTTCTCTCTATCTATGTATACATTATACATAAAATCCATATATATAATTATATACACAAAAAACATTATATATACACATAGTGAACATAAACTATAGATTAGGCTGTCAAGAAAGTCATGACGTATTTTATTATGCTTTTCTATGCAAAAATGCATCATGACTTTGCCAACAACCCAATATATACATATATAATATTCATAATCTATATATATACATATATAAATATATGTGTATATAATGTGTGCATATATACATTCATATACATATGTGTGTGTGTGTATATACACACACACACACACACACACTCAAGTACTTTTGACTTTATATCATGGAATCTGCTCTCTGCAACCTGTATGATGAATTCACAGCTTCTGCCAAACAGCAGTGAGTTCTCAGCCTCAGGTCCTTTTTGTAAACTGCCTTATCTCTTACATTCTATTGTGTATCTTTTAGGTTTCCTGAGGTTGTATTTTCAAGTTAAGAGTTTTCCTTTAAAAGACAAGAAGATAAAAGGGGGTGGGGGAGGACAATAAGGCAAAAATTAAAAAGGCAAGAAGTAACTGCAGAGGTATTTGGATGGCTGGAATAATTTTTAGTGTTCTGAAATTTCTAAGTTTTCTATATGACCTCTGTGATTTTTATAATAAAAATAATTTCACTAAAGCATGAGTCTTTCCAACAGATTGTATCATTTATTGAGTCAAAGAATTGAGATATGATCTTATTTTATGGAATTAGTGCAAAATAGACCAAAAAATATATAATGTACCATCCATGATATTCAAGTCCTGGACCTGGCAGCTTAAAACTCATACTGGGCACAGGTGCATGTGCATGTGTGTCCAAAATCCCAAAAGTTCGGAGGAAAAGGGATTGCACATGACCATCCCCCATGGCAGGGTGTAGAATTTTTTGCTCTCTGTCTTTCTCTCTCTCTCTGTCTCTCTGGCAAGTACATGTGCCCTATAGCAAAAAACTCTCTCTCTAAAAAAAAAAAAAAGAAAGAAAGAAAGAAAAATGACAATTTAGAAAGAAATAAATGTGCTAGAAACTATGAGGTGTTAGAAATGCAGACATGGCTAAGATAAACAGAAGTACAGGATGCTCTGACAACATACAGCTAGGACTCAGGCTCAAGGGAGGCTGAGAGGTCAAGGGAGAAATCCGTCACTAAGAATGTGACACGTGAGATGAGATTCAAAAGATGAGAAAAAATTCACCACACACAGGGACCAAAAGAAAATTGTAAACTGGGAAAAAAAAAAAAAAAAAAACCCGTAAAAAAGAGCACTATGTTCAATAGACCCAAGGCTGGAAAAAAAAGGATCTATTCTAGAAATCTGAAGCAGATGAGAGAACAAGTCAGCTCCCAGGCATAAAGGAATTGGAAACCACCAAAAAGATTTAAGCTTGGTAGAGACATCTTTATGTTGATGTTTTTAAAAACAATGAATGGCTGCAAATGTGAAAAATGTATTAAGCTAAACAAAAGAAGAAATAAAACAAATATGAAACCCCTGTAGTATTCCAGAGGAGACTGTTGCCATGGGAAACAGACATAAAGAAAAATATATGCAGTAAGTGTTCCCTGTTTGGATCAACCAGACTTTCTGACTTAAAAATAATGGTTAAGAGTAAGAGAGTTATTGGGCCAGCAGGTGGCATGGCGTTTAAGGCACTGGAGCTCACATGGCCAACTCCAAAATTCAAGTCCCAGACCCAGTGGTCATGCATGTGTGTGTGTGTGTGTGTGTGTGTGCCCAACATCCTGACAGGAGAATAGAGAGACTGGGGTTGGAGGTGATTCCCCACTTTCTCTGTCTCCCTCAGACAAGCATTCATGCCCTATGGCAAACACTCTAAAAAGAAAAAAAGAGTAAGAGATTTAGCAAGAATGACTCAGTTTTCTCTTTGAGACCTAATGTGCAAGCATTTTAACTTGGGTGCCAACATGCTTAAATGCTTACCCTGATCATTTTTTTTCAAATGCAATGTTTTTGGGGTCAAAAGGCAGACATCCACAGACTGACTGCCTGACTGCTAAGACATTCAGCTACTGCTTGTTCCAGGATTCTCCATCACCTGCCTAATTAAAGCATCGTCTCTCCATTTTTCTGACTTTGAGGGGCTACTTCAACTACTCTGCTTATTCTTTCTCCTACGTTCTGTATTTTAAATGCTGTTTATGTGTTCATTTTTCATTTTCATTTACACTACTTTATTTTTAAAAAATGAAGACTGTATTTTAAATACCTACAACTAAATTACTAAATATTAGGACTAAGAAATGCAGGTAAAGATTAAATGAAAGCAGGACCAGATTTGTGCAGGTCAATAGGGTATGTAAAAAGTTATTAAAGAAAATGAGTTGCAAATTTTAAACATAATATTATGGTAGTTAAAGCAAAAATTGAAACATGGATCAGTTGCATAGTCTATATTTAAAAAATCAGCTATTTGAGGAAAGTGGTAGGTTTGTTGGTACATAGAGTTGCTAAATGATATAGTGATGCATCTTCAATAGTATAATAAATACAGTACTGAATTTCATATAACTTACTTTTTTTTAAGAGATGCTTTCGCTATAGAGCATGTGCACTTACCAGAGAGACAGAAAAAGACGAAGAGACAGAAAGTAAGAAATCACTCCCCAGGGGGAATGGCCACACCACAATCCCTTCTCCTCCATTCTCCTCTCAGGATTTGGAGCACACCTGCACATGCACAGGTGTGAGTTTTAAGTGGCCAGATCTGGGACTCCAACTGCAGTTGACTACGTAGAAGTCCAGCTACACAACCATCACACCCTCTGCTGGTCCCTCATTTAATTGTTTCTTAATGTCTCTGTGAATATGTCAATGTGAGAAGGTAATGCCGAGTTATAAAACTAATTCTGAATGCCATCCAAATATATGATCATATCTAGAAATGACTTCTGGCATATAAAAAACATATTGGCACTAGAATAGGAAAACAATAAAAGGAGGTATGCTTTACTTAGGAAAGTATATGAGGAATTAGATTTCTAACTCAAACAGTCTTTATCCCTGTTAATCTAAAATGCTCACTTAAGGAAGTATTTTTGGAGGGATGCACCACTGGACACATACAGACATACATACATGTATATTACAAAATGTGCATACACACACACACTCACACATACATGTATACTTCAGATATGTTAGAGAGAAAAAAAGTGGGATGACAAACACTGGTATTGACATAGGGATATAGATCAGGTCCTTCAGAAGTCCTCCACCTTTTGAACGCACGTGCACACACACGTGCATGCACACACACGATCTCAGCTGGACTTGCGATAAAAGTTAGATGACCAGTTGTTCACGGTTATGTATGTGAAGCAGCATTAGTGATGTGATGAAGAGCTCCAGCCCTGAATAGAACCTGTCTCTATTTAATCTTGAGCAGGTTAACAAATCTCCTTATGACCCAGTTTACTCATCATAACATAGGACTACTAGTACTTACCTAATAAGAGTGTTGGAAAGATTTAATAAATTAATTTTTAGAAAATTATTTGACAAAAAAAAAAAAGAGCCGGCAGGTGGTGTGGTGGTTAAGGCACTGGACACTCTCACATGGTCACCCACAGTTTGAGTCCCAGACCTGGTGGCCTGCTTTCTCATTCTCTCTCTCTCTCTCTCTCTCTCTCTCTCTCTCTCTCTTTCTCTCTCTCTCTCTCTCCTTCTGTGTCTCACTCTGGTGAAATAAAAAAATAAATGAATGAATGAATAAAATTAAATAAATAATTCTTAAAAATAAAAGACAATTATTTGGCATGCAATATGCACTATTCATTGTTTATTTAATCCAAGAAATCTACCTACTGTAAGACTGGGCCATTATCTTATATTCAATCTATTTCTCATTCAGCATATATGTATCACATATCTATTGTGTCAGGCTCTACAATAAGGCTCATTACTATACTGTGAGTAGAACAGATTCTCAGCTGCTAAGCCCTAAACTCCCCAAACATGCTGGTAAGGGAACTCTAAATATAACTGCTCTCTCTGTCATTTTCTTCCTTCTTTTCCTTTTTCTATTATTTATTTTCTCACAACTGTTCAAAGAAATACTGTAAAAAACCACATAGTTTAGAAAAGCTGATTTAGTCATTTTCTTAAATACACATACTTTACAGATTAACTGAAGATAGCATAATATTGCAATTTTGAGAGTGTAAATTAAGGAGCCAAATCTCAGAGCCTACATTTATTTTGAGATGGGCTTTTCAATGCGTACTGAGCACCTTCTGCAGACTTGGTCTAAATCCTAGGGCATGCCAGTAAATCTGATCATTAATGGAGTAAGTTTAGCTCTAGGCTCCAGATTACTCCTTATTACTCTACCACACCGTGAAACAGGATAAAATGTGACCACTGATAACTCTGATGGATCAAAAAACATGTCCTTTTCTGGTAACATCTGAATGTAATCAAAACTAATGCTCCATTTCCATTGAAGCCGGTCATATGTATTTACGTATGCATATTTTGAAATCAAAGTATGTGGATCTGTTGATTAAAATTACATATCCTTGAATATATGCATATCCCTTATGCAGATCCTAAACGCGAATCAAGAAGCTAAGAATTAGGTATTTTATTTGCATTTCTTGGCAGTAAAGCTAATTGTGATCTAAGTTTTCTTCCAAATTATTTTTTAAATTGTTTTCTTCACTGAAGAAATGGAAGTCAATGATCTGCCACAGTGGCTCAGATATAACTCAATGTTCTGCAACGCTGAGGCCACACATAAAGGTCCCGGGTTCACTTCCCAAGGTCTTCAGTTCAAGCAAACAAATTCAGGACCAACAGATGGCATAATGGTTATGTCACTGGACATGATGGCAATAGTAAAATGCAGAAAAAAAAATATAACCTTTGTTATTACATATCATTTACATGACACATAAAAAAATTCAACCATTTAATCTAATCATAACATATAAATGGACCGATTCAGTGTCACATTCCCAAAAGAGGCTGCCATATCTGTCATGAAACAATAACAACTAATGCTGAAATAAAAGTGTACCAATTAAAAATCACTTAGATTTTTCTGTAATATCATATTATAGAGCAGGTATTGGCAAAATACTGTCTGAGAGTCAACTTCAGTCCACCAACTATTTTCTAAATAAAGTTTTATTGCAACATAGCCACATGGTGTTTAATATGTGGTCTGTGGATGCTTTGGAGCCACAGTGACTGGCAGAGTTAAGCAATTAAAATAGAAACCATATGACCTGCAAAACTTAAAATATTTACAATCTGACCCTTTACAAAAAGTTTGCAGACCTCCTATACAAACCAATGTTAGGCTGTATTGTTTCTCACAAGGTGGTTTTAAATGGTACTTCAAATGCTTCTCAGTTTCAAGTGTATATTGCAGGAAATCATATTCTCATTGGATAATTTTCTTTTTCCAAAGCTTCATATTTCTAACAATGAGGACAAACGTTTCATTTCACAATGTTCTCTGACATTTTAAAATTTCTAAAGTCAGTTTTTTAATGTGCCATTTTAAGAAAGTATTTGGTTTAATTAATTTTACATATCTGAATTACCACAAGAGAATTCAAGGCGTACAACTGTTCTATCTAAAATGAATTTGGCACATCCATGAATCCAAGTCAAAAAAAAAAAAGTAATACATAAATCTGAACACCATTGTTCAGATTTATGTATTATTCTGCTTATTATCAAATAGATTATTTTAATTTTTTAAAGTATCTATACAAAATATCTTCCTCATATGTATAGATACAATTATCTGTGTTTTCACATTTACTTAAACAGATGTGAACTCATTTGCCCCTTTTTTTGACAGCAAACCAAAGAAAAGCTACAATTAGAGTTAAGCGTGTGATTTTGTAAATCCTTTCTAATAAGCCTCAAATTTTTTCCTAATTTTCTAAATTAGCAATTTTTATCTCCTGGCAAGCCATAAACTGTTTATATTTCAAGAAGAAACATCACTTTCTTGCTCAGCTACAGAGAGATAACTTTGTAAAGAGTATAATTTCTTCTGATGTGGAGATTAACACATGTGTGAGAGTCACTTGAGTGACTATTATTCAATTTAAATCTAACTTCTGCATAATTACATTATAATGTCACTTCCATTCTGTTGCTTAATATTCAGGATACAATGTACTCAAGATAATCACTAACCTAAGAGCAACCTCTGCTGGCAAACAGAGGCTGAGCTGCCAGCATTTTTACTGTAGTTTTATTATACAATGTCATTTGACTATGCCAGATTAGCAGGTATTTTGGGGGGAGAATTTTAACATTGTTCTTGTATATAGCAATCTGATAAATAGTATAATCTTAACATAAAATGAAGCTAACTTTGATACATTTCTTTTAGGACTACACAAAAAATCAAAAGATCTGGGTTAAACGTGTCATTTTCATTTCTCAGCCTGGTAGTCTGAGGAGCATGTAAAATGGACACTTCAATGGGGATAAGAGCTCAGATTCCACAAGATTCTTCAGAATATTGAATGAAAGGATGACGCATCAAAAAGTTTACAGTAAAACACAAAGTACCATATCAATAAGCTAATTCTACATTTTAAAGATGGTTCCAATAGAATGAATGTGATAGGTGAGATTTCCCTTCCCAGATAAAAATAACTGTGAGAGTTCATAAGGAAGGAATAGCATGATAGTTCTCTTTTAGAAGTATAGACAACATGTCACTTACCCACAGCTTTCAAAAGGCTATCTGTTAAATACACGGTTGTGGTTATGGAGTTTACGTTACTGAAGCATACCATAGCTCAACTGTAAAGGATGGCTTGCATGCTGTGAATCATCGTTGATAAGTATGTATAATAACATCCCTTCCGCTAAGTTCCGTGGAGACCGTATGAGTATACCATGTAAAGGCACGCCCATCCAGTATATCCTTCACAGTTCTACCAGTTACTTTTTGTTTGTTTGTTTTGAGACAGATTTTTACTACGGGGACATGTGTGCTTGCCGGAGAGACAGAGAGACAGAAAGCAAGAAATCACTCATGCTAAGGAGGATGGTCCCACTGTAATTCCTTCTCCATTCTCCTCAGGATTTGTGGCACACATGAACTTGTGCCAGGCATGAGTTTCAAGCTGCCAGGTCCAGGACTCCAACTGTGGTCAACCATGGGGGAGATTAATGCTTTAACCATTACGTCACCTGCTGGCTCCCTTCCACTCACAATTATCAAAGTCACTAATTCTTTTCACAAACCTTGAAACTCCCTTCTTAACAATAGCTAGCCTGAATGCCTAGGGCAGTGGTTCTCAAAGTATAGTCACAAATCTGGAGGTCACAAGACACTTCCATAGGATTTATAAGGTCAAGACTATTTTGCAATACTAAAATGCTGTTGGCTGTTTTTGCTGTGTTGACATTTGCACTAAAGGTGCAGAGGCGGTAAGGCAGGAAACTCCTTCTGTCTGGCACAAGTCAAGCCTGTGGTACTAAACTTCTATTAGTCCCTTAGTCTTCCCTAGGACACTCAAAATGAAAAAAAAAAAAAGACAAATTTACTTAAACTTTTTTCTGTTTCAGTAAAAATTTTAGGAATTTATGAAATCACAACCTTTGAGTATGTCTGTTTTAATCTTCCGTGGGACAAAGTAGAAAATTTACATAAGCACTTCTGTTGCATACTAATTATGATGATCATCTCGAGAAAAAGTGGTTGTTGTTTAAGTTTAGAGCTGAACTGGCTGCATTTACATGGAAAAATCAGTTTTGCTTGAAAGAGTAACTAACAAAACTACATCTGTTCAGATGGGCATTTGGCAGAAAATTTTCATACATAAAAGTGATTTGATACTTCAGAAAAAAAATAGCTGATATTATTTGTTATAAAATTCAAACTCTCAAGCAAAAATAAGAATGTAGTAATCTTGTTATCTATGGTCATGAATTTAAGATCTTCCTAGTCATCAGAGCCAGCTCCAGAGCACCGTGGTTAAGTGTTATGAAAAGGGAGCTGAACTGCATGTCACCAATCACGGCTTGAATCTTGGCCCTGTCAGTGGTTTGAAAACCATGCTGGGGGACCAGCAGTTGGCTGGTCGCTGGACTCCCACGTAGTTGACCATAATCCGAGTCCTGGACCCAGTGGCTTACATTCATGCCAGGCGCATGTGTGTGCGTGGCCAAGATCCCGAGAGGAGAATGGAGGAGAAGGGATTGTGGCATTTCTGCCCTTTTAGAAGAATTACAACTCTTTCTAGTGTACTCATTTATTAATAATATTTCTTAGAATTATTTATTTAAATTTATAATTTTATTATAATTATTTTTTTAATCTTGTTATGGAGCATGAAAGAGAGAGAGAGAGAGAGAAACTGAGAAAGCAAATCATCAGGTCCAGGACTCAAACCGCAGTGGGCCATGTGGGAGTCTAGTGTCCTAACCACCACACCACCTGCTGGCCTCTATAAATAACTTTTAAAGTGTTTATCTCCTATATCCATACTTAAATTGCGGGCTCTACATGACAGGGAACCTCTTATGTCTAAGTGACTCTCCAGTTTCGTATCTCAGGCTCAACCACCAATAAGCTACCAAAGACATACTTTTACGAAATGGATATGATTATTCCTATGCTTAGGCTTAAGATTTAGCCCATACCAGGTCTTACAGGTCTGACTTAGCTTTTAGAGAGGAAGAGAGCCAGAAATAATCTTCTTACTTAGATAAATAAAAAACACAAGTGAGAGATTTTGTGAAGGCATCTATCAGCCCAAGGACATTAAGGAAGACAAAATAAAACCATAGTTAAAAGGAAATAGTATTTATAAACTATGCTAATAGTGATACATCATTAAGACCTAACTGTAGGTATATTTTTTTCCTGTTTTGGGCATAGTCCATTATACTTGGTGGCTGTAAATGTTTCATGTATTACCTGTGAGGTATGTAAGTCTTAACATACTTAGTTACTGTGCCTAAGAGCATGACAAAATGTATGTTGGGTCTCTGGATACCATAGGGGAATGACACTAAAGGATTGTAAAGCACATGTTTAATGAAGTAGTTTTTTCACAAACCCATTGTTACCATCATCAATATCTAACCAATCATAAGGTCCCTTCTCCACAATTGCTTTCCATTCCAATAGCCCTTGTTTCCCTCCTGCGGATAAATATGCTATGGTTTATGCCACCACCACTCTCTCTGTCCTGCTACAGTGTTTATACTTTATATTTTGATTTTGAGTTTTAAGGTTTTTTGCCATCAGGCATGTGCTTGCTGGAGAAAGAGGGAAAGACAGAGAAAGGAAAAATGAGAACTCACCCCCCCCACCCCGGGGATTAGCCACACCACAGTCCCTTGTCTTTCATTCTCCTCTTAGAATTTTGGCATACATGCACACACACCTGGCATGATTTCAAGCCATCAGATCCAGGACCTGAGCTGCAGTCACCCCTGTGGGAATCTAGCACTTTAACCATATGTCACCTGCTTGATTTATAATTGGTATTTAAATACTGACAAAATAAGATACAGTCACATATCCTTCTCTTGGAGATATGTCCTTTTCCTTTTTCTCACACTACTACAAATTTGACACCCATGGTGATCTGATTGTCTCTGTGGATTCACTAGTAAGATGTGTTTTTCCCTTGAGCATCTTATACATACTTGTTGCTTGGATCTGTAGTCAAGAATATCACACACTTGTTGTACTGTGAAGTGTTTGGACTTCTTTTATTTTATTTTTTGTCAAAGGGAGTAGGATAAAGTACATCCCAATAAGATACGGTGATGCCACAATTCCTTCCCCTCTATCGCTCCATCCTATTGGGATTTGGGGCACACGAGCATGTACACAAGGGGTCAGGATTCAAATCATGGTTGGCCATGTGGGATTTGGCTCCCTTAACCACCAAGGTGTGAGGCTGGTCCAAGGATATGATGCTTTTGATTTTCTGGTACTTCTTATTATTGATTTGTTTTCTAAGAGGTACGAATTACTTTGTGAAAAAGAATCATTCTTTCTAGTCTCTGTTCTTTAGTAAGTCTTAACTATTTCTAAACAATATTAGACCTCTTTCTTTGGAACATTTAATTGTTCATCTTTGGATCACTGATGCACCAGGGTGTCATTTTTGATAAAATATCGGCTCACTAACTGTATCAAAATAAAATTATTGTGCAGTAATTTAATGACATAGCTCTTCCCTTTTATGAGCTCTGAAAATATCTCATTAACAGTTTCACATATTACCACAATAACTTATGCCGACATGCTCATTTATTCTCATTTATGAATAAATCTGGTTGACAAGCCCAGTGAAATATTGCAGGGAGTTCCCTGCCTTTGATATGGATCAGGCATCATTAGAGAATCTCAAAATGGGGATTATCGGAGCACAAACACTTTACTATGAATGTAGAAGATTAGGTTCCATCAAATGTTACACTAAAATGTACTTGTTAGCTGACACTTGTCTATGGTACAACATGGATATGTTCTTCCCACTCATCAGAATCACAGTGATCTCTACCGTCTGCCAAAAGTTTCATGACAGAAAATAATTCTGTGGTATTGAATTTGTCTATGTTTTTAGAATAGTACTGTTTAATTTTTTTTCATTTATTTATTATGATAGGCCATAATCAATGATGATTATTCAGAAAGGAATGAAAATGTACAAAATTATTTTGAAATTTATCTGAAAGCATTTTATTAAAAAATAGTAGCAATTACTTAAAATTGCTATAAAATAATGAATACAAAGTTGTACTTCAATATTTAGGGCTTTAAAAATAATTTTAATTGTTTAAGCAAACAAAGTAAATTTTTAAAATACAATTGGGGATATATAATTTTATTTGATTGAATATTTATATAGGGGGTATTACATATTGGACAAAAACTAATAAAACAAGTATAGTTTCTGTCCTTTCATAGAATATGGCCTAATACATGTTGAATATATCTAAAAACAATTTACATTCACAAATCAGCTAATTTGTTCCTACATCTTTAACAGGTCTCTTTCTTTGACCACAAACATCTTTTTATTCCTTTATTTACAAATTTGCTTTACGATCATAAAAATGCAGTATGCATGGGGAGCCTATCTACAGTAACATGATTTTTCTAACTTCAAATGCATTGTTTTACATTTATGAAATAACAAATAGATTGTTTCTGCTCTGCATCCTATACTATACTATAATATGCTGTATTGTATATACAAGTTCTTTGGCCATTATTGGGGTCAAATATATAAAAGCTATTAATAAAAATCTATTATTCCATTTTCTTTTTTTTTTTTTTTTGTTAATGGCCTTTACAGTGCAGTTACAACCTACTCAAACAAAACATTAGGGCCACCTTTGTAGTGCAGCAATGATTCACTGCTCAACGCAAGCTGGATCCCACATGGTGACCACAGTTTGAGTCCTTAGCCTAGTTAGCCAGAGACATATCAGGTCCATGTGCGAGGACTGCAGACCTGGCAGGCTGAACGCTAGAGGACTGAAGGAGGGGCTTGTGATGTGATCTAACCCTGTGCAAAGTGCTCCTCTCCTTCTCTGTCCCTGTCGCTGTGTCTCTTACTCTCACATGCACACACATGCACTTTGTCGTGAATTTTCTTAAAAAAATAAATAAAAAACCTTTTAGAGACTGGCAGGTGGCATGGTGGTTGAGGCACTGAGCTACCGACATGGCCAACTGTGGTTCAAGTCCCATATTTGGTGGCTTGCTTTCTCACTTGCCGTTTCTCTGTCTCTCTGCCTCTCTGTCTCTCTCTGGTCATATTTTTTAAAAAATAATGAATAGCTAAAAATTAAATAATTTTAAAAATTTTAAATAATATAATAACTGTCAGTTACTCATGATTTCAACAAAGTATTAAAGAGCTTATACTAATTACTTAATATCCTTCTTGACTCTCTCTATTCTCTTTCATTCCCACATACATGCTCCCTATGTGAATAAAGGAAAAAACAAATCAAACTTTTAAATAAAATAATAGCAATTTTGATTGCTCATGATTTTAAAAAAAATACTAAAGAACTTATGGTTAGTACCTAGTTAATATTATTCTTGGCTATCTTTTCAATATTATCCCATACTAGCTTTCCTCCAACTTTACCATATTCTAGTGATATTTGCCCTCTTTCCATTTCCTGAGCCATCATGTTCCGGATGTTGTTGTGGTAGGATAATTGGATCTTATGTTGTAGGTCTCTGGCTTGTGCCCCAGGGCCTCTCTATGTGCCAGGCTCATGTGCACAAGCCTGTGCACAATCCAGGAGGGCTGAGATGGGATGGATCACAGCATGAAGACCTCTTGGTGGTGCCTGTGCCCCTTCTCTCTTTTTTCCTACCTCTCTGACTCTATCTCTGTCATGGACGAAGGAAATTAGTAAACTTAAAAAAATAAGATTCCACACTCATTCACGTTGTTTGGGCCACGACATAAGTTGCTCCTTCTGTCTGGCACTTCTTACTCCCAGATCTTCCTAGTTTACTGCTTTATCATTATTCAAGTCTTAGCTTCAACCTTAGTATTAAGGTCAGATTCTGCTTTTGCTCAACAAACCTGAAGTCACTTTTTATTACATTAGGCTATTTTACTTGCTATTCCAACCTCAGATAAACTTATTTATTTGTCCACTTAATGACTCTCTCCTCCTCTCAAAAGAAAAAAAGAGCAACAATGATAAAAGTAACATGAAAATGTGGCCCTTATTTGTTTTCTCCTCCAGGGTACTATCACGCAACATATTTGGGTCATCAAAAAGTCATAATGCCTTTTTGCATTAAAAAAATAGAGAAAAATATGTCATGACTTTTCCAACAACTCAATAGTATTTGGTCTCCGGTGTGTTCTCACAAAGTATTTATTGAACCAATGAATAAATAAATGAATAAACTACTATATAATCTTGGTGGCTAAAATCATACTTGCTGCATTGAAAAGCAGAATACGAAAAGTGTTAATGAAAGTGCTAATTGTGATGGTATCTTTTTAAATTGCCATAGGAACATGACATGACAATGTTCTGAAAATTTGGAAACTTAGCCATCCTCTCAAAAGAAAAAAAGAGCAACAATGATAAAAGTAACATGAAAATGTGGCCCTTATTTGTTTTCTCCTCCAGGGTAATATCACGCAACATATTTGGGTCATCAAAAAGTCATAATGCCTTTTTGCATTAAAAAAATAGAGAAAAATATGTCATGACTTTTCCAACAACTCAATAGTATTTGGTCTCCGGTGTGTTCTCACAAAGTATTTATTGAACCAATGAATAAATAAATGAATAAACTACTATATAATCTTGGTGGCTAAAATCATACTTGCTGCATTGAAAAGCAGAATACGAAAGAAAAAGTGTTAATGAAAGTGCTAATTGTGATGGTATCTTTTTAAATTGCCATAGGAACATGAAGAAACAATGTTCTGAAAATTTGGAAACTTAGCCAAGCCTCACAGATGCATTAACTACGTAAGCTGGATCTTGATAGTAGAAAGATTATGAAATTTTTTTAGTCATATCAAGACATATTTAAACTCAAAAATAAAGCAAGAAATGTAAACTAGAAAATAATAGTTTGGGTGGGGAGATAAGGAAGAAGACAGAGAAACTGAAAAGGAGGATTTTTTTTTTTTTTTCGCATAGCATGAGTTCAAATTATAATGTGTGCACAAGGCAGTATGGATTTTCTACAAAGCACTGTAGGTTTTATTCTAGAGGCAGTGGGTTTTACTAAGAACATACCAATGGCAAGATGACATCTGGGATGTTTGTTTTGTTTTTAGACATATTCTTGTTATGCTGCCCAAGTCAGTTTGAGCTCACCATCTTCTCACTTTAGCCTCCCAAGTCATTGGGATTACAGGCACAAGCTCCCAAAATAGACCTTTAGTGTGAACCTGGAAAAAATCTCAGGTCTCCCACGTGGTCCCTACCTGTGGAGCTCAGGATATAACATTGAAATCAATATCCTGAACAACAAAGAGGGCTGCTCAGGTTCCCTGCTCCCCACCTGCATCCAAGACTCCCCAGAAGGCACATAGAGACAAATGGATTAAGGCAAAGATCTGAAACTTCCTGGTGGTGGGAAGAAGGGAGGGAAAAGAAAGCAAAAAGAAAGTCTTAGAGTACACATAATTGTGATAACCCACATTTTTAAACAAAAGGAGAAAAAGAACATTCCATTATAAAGAGTGAGAGAAGATGTAGAAAGCCAGGCTACTCCAACCAATTTTAAATTTCTGATGAGAGATAAACTGACACTTATCTATGCAACATATTTTTATAGAACAACCAACACATAATTCCTTTTAAAAGCATCATTTATTTTCTATATGAAATAGAGAACACAAAGAAGCAAAACCAAAAGTCAATTTTCCATATTTTTAGTTCAATCATGAAACAAATGCAGATGTGACTTGTGGCTTTGCCAATTTTGTATTTTATTTTAAACATCCTTTATTTAAAGTATCATTGGAAATGGTGAATAAAAAGTTATTTTCAAGGCAGGTTTTCTTGTTAGGATTGTAGATAACTGAGTCAGATAAAGATATGAAGGAAAAAATAAAAAGCATGTTGGACTATGTGCATTAGTTTGGGAAGCAGGACTCTGTATTGCTTTATTTTATATTCTCAAGGAATGTTAGACTCTTTACAACCAGGATATAAAGTGATCCTTCTCCCTCCGTTAAAATGCAGAACAGTTCTCTTATGCTCAAACAAGTTTTTGCAATAATGGCTTTACCAGTGGAAGTGAAGAATAATTCATCTAATTGAAACTTAGAATGCTATAGATAGGCAGAAAGTAATTACCTATGATACAAAGTAGCCAGGTTCCTTGGAATAACATCCATATCTTTATGAAAAGTGGTATGAAATTATTCAAGACCATGAGCATCAGGACACCCATTTACATCTTATCTGCACCTCTCAGAGTTCTACAGGATGCATAAATAGGAGTAGAGTAAATAAGAACAGCAAGGTAATCCTCCTATTATATTCAGCACTGGTGAGATCCTACTGTGCCTAGTTTCACACTCCAGAACTTAAGAAGAATGAAGTGAGCTCAGGATAGAGGAAGAAAAATAATTGAAGGGTTAGAAAATGAAATTCTAAGAGGGGTTAAAAGGATTCATATTATTTAGGTCGGAGAAGAACTGGTTAAAAGATCATGAATAATAGTCTCCAATTAAGGGTTATTCCACAGATTCTGGCAACCAGCTATTTTTCCATTTTAGTTAAAAATGTAATAGAGGGAAATGAATTTTAATACCAAAACAAGGGAAGAAAGAAAGAAGCTTTGATACAGAAAAAACTGTTCAACACTAAATGGGTCCCCAAGGATTTCAGAACATTGCAATTGTAAAAAAAAAAATTAAAAATAGAATTTCAAATACATAAGGCTTGGAGGTCAAGGGAAGGACAAGATGACCTTTGAAGATGATTCCCATGACTGCAATTCAAAGACTGTATTATAAAGGAGGACAGGATGTCCATTATTCACTACAATGGATTGTGTAGATAGTGGAAGCCAAAGTAATTGCAAAATGCACACAAATGTGGTTTCTCTTCTAGAAGTTATTTACCTAATTTGATTGTGCAAGGTTGTTTTTTGTTTTTTGGGGGTTTTTTATGTGAATGTAAGGAAAGCAGTTTATTTCTTCTTTGTCTCATGTACACATACACATGCATAAATGTGTACACATACACATATTCCAGAAAAAGAGAAAATAATTGCTTCCAACAATGAGGATTTTTCCTCTCAAGATTCGTTTCTTCGTGGTTCACATGAGATGCAATTTCCCACATTGTATAGCAAAACTAAACAAGTGAAAACCTTATATAGTTGCTAACTTAGCCCATCTGCGGCTATGCTGAAAAGTACTGATCTGAGAATATAGAGTAAGGCTTTTTAATTTAGCATGCATAGAAATCACCAAGAAGTTTGTTTAAAATGCAAAAGTTTATTTTGGTTCAAGCTGATGTCAGAACATTCTTGGGTTCAAGAAGACACCAGAAAACACAGGAGAAAAGGAAAGAAAGCGCTATGATAATACAGTTAGGTAATCACTCATTGTTAAAAAAGCCTAATGTTATGTTGAAATCTGAGCGTAAAATCAAACCTTAAAATACTTCTTATATACAAATCTCCAATTTTTAATGTAGCTGTTGTGTTTGTTTTTATTTTTGTTGTTGTTGTTTGTTTTATAGAGAGATTTTGCCATAGGCACATGCATTCACCTGAGAGACAGAAAGAGACAGAGAGACAGAAAGTGAGAAATCACCCACAAGGAAGGATGGCCACATTGCAACCCCTTCTCCTCCATTCTCCTTTCACACACACATGTGCCCACTATGTGTTATAAGCCATTGGGTCAGGGACTTGAACTGCAGTCAACTATGTAGGAGTTCAGCAATGTAACCATTATACCATCTGCTGGTCCCAGCTTTTGTGTTTAATTCCAGGCTATGTTGCCTTGATTATTTCTGTCTGCTATATCTAAATCAGATTGTTTTAGCGATTAACCCTTTTAATATTTGAATAAATGTTTTGTTTAAAACAAAAATAAATAAATACTAAATTAAATGCAGATTCATGAATCAAGTCCTCAGAGAGTCTGAATAAATTGGTCTGTGGTGACAGGAGTCTACATTTTCAGCAACATCTCAAGCAATTACAGTGTAGGTTTTCTTGAGATTGCAATATCAAAAATGAGAGTCTAGATAAAGTTCATTATGGTTCATGTATTCACATTTATTCAATATTTTCATATATATATAGTTCCCTCTCCCACAGATGATAAGCTATAAAGCCATTATAAAAAAAATCAGATGTGATCAAAATTGTTTTTAAATCTTCTTTATGTTACATATAACTTACAGTATAATACTGTGGAATTTGAAAATTTTTATAGTAATATACATTTAGCCTATAGCTTAAGAAATACTTAGATACAAGTATATATATAAGGTGTATCTCCTTAAGGCAATTTTTTGCTCTAAGAATTAACATTCTAGACCTTTTATATCAAACTAAAAAGCTTCCCACCCAAAATAAACAATCAACAGAGCAAAAAAAAAACAGCCTACAGAATGGGTGAAAGTACTTTTTTTGTTTTTGTTTGATTGTTTTTACTATAGGGTGTGTGGATTTACCAGAGAGAAAGAGAGGGCATTGGGGGGGGAGGGGGTGGAGATAGTGAGAAATCACTCCTCTGAAGGGATAGCCATGATGCAATCTTTTCTTCTTCATCCTCTTGGGATTTTGGGCATGTGCTCATGTGTGCTTGGCTGAATTTATTTTATTTTATACCTTTAATCACTATACATCACTTTGCTTGTAAGCTGAATTTACTCAACATGAACATGCTTCATATTAGTCCAGTTGGGATACAAAACACATTATCATCAACAGATAATAACCAATTTCTCTGTCCCATAAATGTCTTGCCTCTCTATTTTCCTCCTTAATTTCTTTCCTCACACTTTCCCCTTTCTCTCACCCTCTTCCCACGTTGTCTCCAGAGTCTATAACCATTTTCAATGTTTCTATATTCTCAAATCTCTCAGTTTCCACCATAGAGTGCAGAGAGTTGGTATATGTTAAATGGAGACATACAATGTTTCTCTTTCATAGCCTGGCTTGCTTCACTCAACAGTAAATTTTCCATATTTGTCCACTTTATATCAAAGGCCAGGGTCTAATTTTTTTTTTATGGCTAAATATTCCATAGAGTATATGTGCCACACTTTATCAATCCACTCATCTGTTCATGGACATGTGGGTTGGTTCCAATTCTTAGCAGCCATGAGAAATACTGTAAAAAACATAGATGTGTAAGCTTTTGCTGATTGAATATTCTCCTGTCCCTTGGGTAGATACCCAGAAATGGAAATGCTGGATCATATGGTAGTTCTATGATCTTTGAGAAACCTCCGTACTATTTTCCATAGGGGCTGACATGCCTGGCTTAATTTTTAAGCCACTGGGTCTGGCACTTGATCTGCAAAATCAGCCATGTGGCTCCATACTATTTTCCATAGGGCTGACATGCCTGGCTTAATTTTTAAGCCACTGGGTCTGGCACTTGATCTGCAAAATCAGCCATGTGGGATCCAGTGCCCTAATCTCCATGCCACCTGCTGGCTTGAAAATATTTTTTTAAAAGATATATTTATAAGTAGTTTGTTTGTGACCCTCAAAATGAATGTGTTAGATTTTAATACTCACTGTGATAGTATTTAACCTGTAGTCTTTGAGAGACAATTAGGTTAAGAAAACTTTGTTTTTACATATGGGGTTAGTGCTCTTATAAAGAGAAGCTTAATGGAACTTGCCCCTTTGTCCTTCACCATGTTAGGATAAAACTAGCTGCCATCTATGAGGAATGAGCTCTGACTAGGCACTGAATTTATTGGTACTTTGGTCTTGGACTTCTCAGCCTTCAAAATTTGGAGCAATGAGTTTGTGTCGATTGGAAATTACCCAGTCTATGGTAACCCTGATTTAAGATAGGGTTAATATTTAACATATTTAAGAAAGTCAAACACTTCACTAGCAAAAAAAATATGAAACATAAAAACACAATTAAAATGGGCAAAGACCTGAATTAGAATTTCTCAAAAGTAGACAGGCAAATGGCCAGCTGGTATTATTAAAAAAGAAAAAGAAAAGAAAAAGAAAAAAAGCTTAACATCACTGATCATTAGAAAAATGCAAATCAAAAATAATGAGATATCAGCACTTCAAACCTGTTAGAACTGCTAAAATCAAAAACAAAAGTGGGATCAGCAGTTGGGCATGCACGTAGTTGGTAAAATGATTAAGATACTAGACTCTTGAGTCCCAACCCAACATCTTGAAAAAATTACACTGGGAGTGTGTGTGTGTGCATGCTCAAAATCCCAAGGGAAGAATGGAGGAGAAGGGATTGTGGCATGGCCACTTTCCTGGGGGATGATTTCTCATTTTCCTCTCTCTGTCTTTGTCTCTCTCCAGTGAGTGTGTGCACTCTAATGCAAAACTTAAAACACATACACACACACAAGATAACAAGTATTGTCAAGGCTACGGATAAAAGGAAACCCTTGTATACTGCTGCTCGTGGGAATATAAATTGGTACAATCATAACAGAAAACAAGTATGAAGGTTCTTTAAAAAAATTGTTCATGGGACCAACAGCATAATGGTTATGTTACTGGACTCCCATGTAGTCAACTGTGGTTCGAGTCCTGGACCTGATGGCTTAAACTCATGCCAGGCGTGTGTGCGTGCATGCCCAAGATCCCGAGAGGAGAAAGGAGGAGAAGGGATTGCAGCATGGCCATCAACCCTGGGGGTGGTTTCTTGCTTTCTGTCTCTCTGTCTTTCTCTTTCTTTCTGGCAAGTGCATGCACCCTGTAGCAAAAAAAAAAAAAGTTGTTCAAAGAACTTTTATATGATCCAGTAATCCCACTTCTGGATATAGATAAAAAGGAAATAAAATCAGTATGTTGAAGAAATATCTGTATTCTCTTTTACTGCAGTATTAGTCATAATAGTCAAGATGTGGAAACAATCTAATTATTCACCAATGATGGCTAGATGGATAAATGAATTGTACATTATTACATATTATGTAATCTGTAGCAGCATACGTCCAATGAAGTATATGGAATATTATTCAGTCTTTAAAAGGAAAGAAATACTGCCATTTGCAACATGGATGAACCTAGAGAACATTATGCTCAGTGAAGTAATCTGGACTCCGAAAGATAAATACTGTGTAATTTCACTTAGAGGGGGAATCTAAAAAAGCTGTATTCATAAAAGCAGAGAATACAGTGGTTGCCAAGGACTGATAGTTGAGACTTACGGGGAAATGTTCAAAAGGTACAAAGTTTTAGTTAGGATGGATGAATACGCTCTGGAGATTAAAATATACAGTATAGAAACTCTAGTAAAGAATGCTTTATTGTTTGCTGGAAATTTGCTAATGTTAAGTTTTGTCATCACACGCATAACAAAATAATAACTTAGATGTTATGAATATGCTAATTAGCTTAATTGTGGTAACCAATCCACAACATATACAGATATCAAACATCACACTGTACACTTTAATTATATATAATTTTTGTCAATTGGACCTTAATAAAACTTGGGATAAAAAAAGATTAGTATTCATGAGACATTGCATGTGTGCCTAAAACCCCAAAAGGAGAAGGACATCTGGCATGCTTGTCCCCTGTAAGGTTGCTTTCTCACTTTCTCTCTGTCTCTCTCCAGCGAGCATATGCAACCTCTGGCAATTTTTTGAAAAATGGAAGCCTCTCTACTTTTAAGAGAAAGCTCATCTGGATTTTATAAATATTTGAATTGTACATATGACATTTCTCTTATAGAAAACAGTTTTTAGGGAAGCATCCATTTCTGGTAAATAAGTAATTGTCTTCATTTTTGTTGTTGTTCATTCTTTCTTCTTTGCTAGATTTGTTTTAGCTTTGTTTTGTTGTTTTCCATTTTTGTTTTGTTTTGGCAAGAAGGTGCATGCACTTACCAGAGAAAGAAAACCCCGTCACTGGAGTGTGGTCATGCCACAGTCCTTTTTCCTCCATTTCTCTGTTCTGCCAGGATACTAGGAACAGGATACTGCATGTCTATTAAGATGCTGGACCAGAATTTGAAATGTGGTCAGCCATGTGGGATCTGGCTTCCTACACATAATACTCAACTAGTGTGTTACAGAACCAGCCTGATAAATGATTTTCTTTCTTAAAGTAGTTTTATATAATAATAATAATAATAATAACTCTGGGGGATCAGCAGGTGGCATGGTGGTTAAAGCACTGGACACTTCCATATGGTCAATCACAGTACAAGTCCAGGACCTGATGGCTTGCTTTCTCACATTCTGTGTGTATGTGTGTGTGTGTGTCTTTCTCTCTCTGATCAAATTAAAAATAAATGAATTAATAAATAAAATTAAATAATTATTTAAACAAATAATAATAAACTCTGATAATAGCCTGGTCTTGACATTGTGTTAGATTTATTTCTAAGAAAATAGGTATAGTTATTTATATTAGTAATAATTATGAGTAAATTCAAACAGATAATCAATGTAAGTCAATTGTATTGTAAGTTTTCTCTTCAGGTTCATTAAGTAATGATTTTATATTTATTATAACTTTATTACAAAAGAATAAGAAGTTTTCCCACGTGTGTAGCACAAAACATTTTTACAAATCAGATGAAATTTCAAGGATTGCTTTTCCAGCAAACAAAATGAAAAAAAAATCAGAATTATATTGAATAAATTATGTAACTTCTAATAATTTGGCATGAGTAATGATAACAAACTTTATTATCTATTCTCATTAAGATAAGGAGTTTTCTCTTTTCATATATTTTTTGCTACAGTTTTCAAATATGCGTATGTGATTTACCTGTTTTCATTGAATTAGAAGACACTGATAACCACCAAAACTAATTCAAGTACAACTTAAATACCAAAGATCTCTAAAAACAAACCAAATGTTTTACTTCTTTGGGTTATCACTAAAAAATATCAGTAGTTGGGACCAGCAGATGGCATAGTGGTTACATCGCTGGACTCCCACATAGTCAACAGTGATTCAAGTCCCAGACCTGGCAACTTAAAACGATGCCGGGCACTTGTGCATGCCTGCCCAAGAGCCAAAGAGAAGGATGGAGGGGAAAAGATTGTGGCATGGTCATTCTCCCCGGGGGAGATGGTTTCTCACTTTCTGTCTCTCTATCTTCCTCTGTCTCTCTGGTGAATGCTCACACCCTATGGCAAAAACAAACAAACAAACAACTCTAAAAAAAGAAAACAAAGATCAGTAATTATTATAACTAGAAATTACTATTCAATAGGCTCCTAGATAGCAGACTAAGACTGTTTTCTAATTTTTACTCAGTTCTTTTGCTTTCCATCAATATTCTAAATTGATCAATTCCAACTTTTTTGGAAGCTGAATCCGCAAATATTCATATTTCCTCTTTAGCATTTCCATGAGACTCTTTCTTTCTTACTATGAACACTATGAAAGGGGGTGGAGAGGGACTTTCAATGGTCTCTCTCATCCACTGTTCACTGACTCCTTGTAGTGTTTCTCACGCTACCAACCCAGCTATTACCTTATTTATAAACAAAATATGGTTGTCCCTCCAGAATCTTCTTTCTCAGAAGTTTCTAGTCTTCTTATCACTGATTAATTCTTCCACGAGGATTGCTATTGCTTCCTGTTCAATTACCTGCAAAGGTATTGTGTTGTCAATCAGATTAGCTGTAGACTTTTCTGCCAAGTTTTTACTCTCCATGCTCTTAGTTAATTACCTCATCCCAGGTGGAAAGAACAGTTATTCCCTAGCAGGCACACTTACAGTCAACTGTAGTCTCACTATCCCATGGGTACCTATTTCTTTTCCCCTACATTGTGAATTTCTATACTGTTCTTTCTGAAATATTCCTTACAAATTCATATCTAGACTTTGTTTTTTGGCCTGGTTCTTACAACTTCTTCAAGGACATCCTCTTTTATCCAAGTTTCCACTTACAAGTTTATTCTCTTTCATCTATTCAGCATTCATTTAGTTGCTTTTCCTACTTCTTTTAATTCATAGCAATGAGTTCCTAACTAGGGCCAGTCCTAGAGCACCGTGTAAAGAGAGTCAGATCCCACATAGCTGAACGTGGTTCAAATCCCTGCCCCAGAGGCTTGTGTCATGATTGAATGGAGAAATGGAGGAAAAGGACAGTGGCATACCCACATCCCTTGAGGGGTTCTTGCTGTCTCTGTTGAGAGAGCAAGTACCCTCTGGCAAATGCCATAAAATAGTTCCTAACTAGAATTATTTTTTGTTTTTACCCAAAGGTAGAATTCATGCTTTTTACCTTTTATTTCATTCTTTCTTTTAATCTGTAAGAACTCTGGGTTTCATATTGTGTGAAGGACAACTTTGTTAGTTCTGCTGATTATACACAATAAAGGCCTTATTTATAGAGATGAAAATGTCAATGCCAAGCTCTAGGTTTTTAGGAGAAAAACGTATACTGTCATAGAAATGGCCCTATAATTATAGGAGATTTCCTTAAATGTTTTTCCTACTGAAGAAAAACAAACAGATTTATACAAAGTTCAAGTCCAAGTAGAATTACAGAGGAAGATAATGCTATGTAATTACAAGTGTTCAAATACATAAAGTGATTTATATATATATACACACTCATCTCTGTTTTCATAATTTTGTTGCAGTATCTATGGTTCCACTCTCTAGAAACAGACATGATACTCTAAAAACCCTTCAAAAATAAATATTTTTCAACAAATTATTTAACTTTATTTATTATCATCATCACTTTTTCAATTTGACCTAGGAAAGACAGAAAATGAGAAAGCAAGTCACCAGGTTTGGGACTCAAACCATGGTCAGTCTAGTGCTTTAACCACCATGCAACCTGCAGGACCCTCAACAGTAAGTCTTAAATATGTTTGAGCTTAGGTCAGCAACTATGACAGCCCTCTGCTCCAACTTAAAATCATTCATACTATAAAGGAGATTCAGAGAAAAATTACCCTCAAAATCTTTCTCTGCAGAATGCAGTCATCTCCAATAGTTTGAACATAGAAGGAGATTCTTAGTTTACCATTTTTTCACCACCACAGCTCAGGGTCAGAAACATCACCATGAGCACCTATCCACAGCCTGTGATTGAAAGAAATCCAAAAATGAGTCCCAGATTTGGATGCTTTGCCTTAGAAGGGACTTCAGTAGTCTGAGAATTGATGACTCCTTAGGTGAGTAATTTTGTGCCTGAAAGTATCTCAAGCATAGGGAGAAATGAATCTATTTGCTTATTATTATAAATTACCCACACAGCTCAAACATTCTCATCTTTAACAAGATATATATGTTCTCTCTCTTTTGTGCCAACAAATTGGAATACATGCTACAAATGTTTCTGATCTTGGAGACATTTTCTTAAAACAGATTTTGGCATCCTTCTTACATTTTTTGGTAAAGTAATATAGATTTGAATTAGCATTTCTTACTCTAATAATATGCATACATTATAGTGATGGTGCTGTTAGAATACAGACATAAAAATGGTATTCTCTTTATAACCATTCTTAGAGATAATACATACCGTTTTCTAATGTTTGAGGGAGCATCATTTGATATATGCATTTGAATTCAAAAAGATTTATGCCTGTATAGGATTATATAAGAATCTTCATTATGTTTCTTTTCTATTGCATAAATTCTAAGATATTATTTTGGTGGGTTATAATTCTTTGCATAATATATTAACATTTCAAATAAGGAACACATTGTGACAATTTGTGGAGCTCAGCTTATTACTTCACAGGGAAAAATACTGACAAGGGAAAATACTCTATTTTTCATCAATCCAGAAATGTCAAATGTGAAACAGGGTCCATAACTTGTCCTTGGAGATGAAAGTTCTGCTTCTGGGATTGTAGGGTTCAGGGATAAATAAGGATATCCCTGTTCTAGAAGGCAGGCTGCTCCTTGTCAAACACAAATAATCCAATGAGCTTGACAATGGAAATGATTAAAGGGGAAATAATTGACCTGTCATGACTAAAGTAATGCCTTCGACCTCCTGCTGTGTAGACCCTCCATTTATGTTGTGAGGTTAGACAGCCTTGACTAGTGTATCTAAGGTTTAGGCAAATGGGGAAGTAAGAGAGTTAATATGTAAAGGCAGGAATAAGGGAAAACCTCAGAGCAGAAGAGAGTCTGCCTTTGTACATGCAGGAAACAGGGAAGATTGCATGTAAATGAAGTCTTTTTCTGTAACACATTTTTCCCAGTCATAAGCTTCTATTCAGCTAGTCTTGCCCTTTTAATAATGAGGAATTTCTTTGTTCTTTTGTACACATGAACTATGCATTTATTTAGTATTCATGCCTTGAAAATAAATGAGCATTGCCTTATTATAACCCTCCTAATAAATTAATCAATTTAACTTACATTTCTATTGGAAATTACAACATGTCCACTATGAAAAATGCTATGTACTTATAAAGCAAGTTGTTTACATTACAAACAGAAAGGGAAGCAATTCCACGATTTCAAGTTCAATGAAATGAAAGATCCCACCATATCCTGGCGGACTAAAAACAAATACAGTTCTGCAGAAGCTGTATGTTCAAATACAGCGATTGTAAAGTGTCAGAGCTTATCTTCAGGCCCATTTCAATGTAACATGTATTAATACTACTAAAACCTATAATAACCTGAAGAAAAAGAATGCATTTTCCTCCTAGGACCTTAAAGTGGTTCTCCTAAATTGTCTCATTTATTCTCGTGATATAATTCTAGAGGAAGAAGAAAACAGATATTGTAGGTAATTTTAGTCTACACTTTACCAAACAACTTCAAGAGGATCCTGCGACATTCTGGCCCTGAATCTTGTAGGCTTTTAGCCACCTGGCTGCATGCCTGGTAAGCCAATAACATCTGGGCTCGCTAATGGACATCTTAGAGTGGGGAGAAAAGTTGGCCTTGTAAGGATTGTCCAACAAAGTGTGTAGGAGGCATACATCGAATATGTTACATTATGTAAAATACATAATAATACATTTAGCATGTATTGCATTTTGGTCAGGGTTGTCTACATACATGAGAATTATTATATCAAGATTTGTAAAAACGATATATAAACATTTGTATGAAATGGTTGGCATTAATATATGAAGGCATCCCCTACCAAAGCATCATAAATTCTAGAATGCTAATTTTTGTCAATATGAAAGAAATATTATTAATTATTAATATAAGAAAGCACCCCTACCAAAGCACGATATATGGTAATATAGAAAATTTCACTACTGGGTTTTAGCAACAATATCTTCCGGGTACTGTCAACAATTACCACTGAAGGCAGTGCAGGTACTGCCCTGCAGTGACATATTTACTTATAAAAAACTTTAAAGAGGGATCAGAATGGCATAATGGTTATATGGCTGGACTCCCACCTAATTGACTGCAATTCGACTCCCAGACCCGGCGACTTAAAATTCACACTGAGTGTGTGTGTGTGTGTGTGTGTGTGTGTGTGTGTGCGTGCGTGCACAAAATCCCAAGAAGAGAATGGAGGAAAAGCAACTGTGGCACGGCCATCACCTCGGGTGGTGATTTCTCACTTTCTGTCTCTCTGTCTCTCTCTGTCTCTCCAGTGAGCACATGTACCCTATTGCAAAAATCTCTCTTAAAAACAAACAGAAAAACCTATAAAGATCTTAGCATGAACTGTGTTATTGCTTCTATTAATTGGTAGTTTACACTGGAATAGAAGCACAGCAGCGAATTTTGGACAGAGAAAATAAAGTTAAGACTTTTTTGGTAAGAATTTTATAATTGAGGACAGCAGGTGGCATGGTGGTTGAGGTGCCGGACTCCCACATGGCCAACCAAGGTTTGAGTCCTGGACCTGGTGACTTGCTTTCTCACTTTCCTTCTCTGTTCAAATTAAAAGATAATAACAATAACAAGGGAGGATAAAATTAAATAAGATCATTTAAAAGATAATTATAATTAAGCTGCCATTTATAATGTCAGTGATAAAACAGGCTTGATGGAAAAAAAAAATGTGTTAAGGAAACCAAGTATATTCAAACATAGGCGGGGGAACCCTTCTCCTCCATTTTCCTCTCGGGATCTTGGGCACGCACGCACACATGCCCGGCGTGAGTTTTAAGCCACCGGGTCCGGGATGTGAACCACTACATGGGAGTCCAGCGACATAGCCATTATGGTAACTGCTGGTCCTGGGAATTGCTCTTTTATGAGCATGCGCTTCAGAACATGAGTAAATTCAAGAGTGCTTAAGCAATTTTGACTCACACTCAGGCCCCAAACAATGTCCATGTATTTTGAAAGTTTGCCAGAACAATGATAACCCTAGAGAAGATACCCGATGGTAGCCACTTCCCAAAGGGAATTATTATATAAACAAATGTACTGTCATTATGCATATCCCAACTAACACCATGTTATTTTAGGTATTATGAAAAAGCTATCAAAATGGCTTGTCTTCATTTTATCTAAACCATATGGAATGAAAGGTGAAATATGTTGTAAACTGTGTCCACTTGTTCACTTATTCAGTACAAGAAGAAATTTCACATGTGTGGCCACACTAGAGAGACAAATAGAGTGAGAAAACACCCTTGAGTGATAACTATGCTGTAATCCCTTATCCTCCATTTCTACTTCTGAGATTTCAGGCACCCACACACGCATCACCAGCATGTTTTTCAAGTCACCCACTCCGGGACTCGAACTTCACTGTCAGTCACGTGGGATCCAGCTGCCTAAACCACCATCCACTGAGGCCAGCAGATGGCATAGTGGTTATATCACTGGACTCCCACATGGCTGACTGTGGTTTGGGTACCGGACCCCGTGGCTTGAAAAGCATGCCAGGAAAATGTGCATGTGTGCCCAAGATTCCAGGAGGTAATGGCAGAGAACACATTGTGGTGTGGCCATCGCCCTGGAAAGAGATTCATCCCTTTCCCTCTTACTGTCTCTGTCTCTCTCAGGTGAGTGCATGTACCCTAAGGCAAAAAAAGAAAGAAAAAAAAAAAACTCTTAAAACAAACAGTATAAACTACCACTCTACTAGCTGGCTCCAATCTTCTTTTTTTAATGTTAAAGGAAACTGACATAAATGAAGCCAGGAATCTCTTTAGGCTGGTTCTCCAGGGACAAACTATTTCCACCCAGAAGTGTTCAGTAGACTGATGCATTTTTATTTTCAATATAGTTTTACTCCAAATCCCATATTAATATGATAAACTATTATTTAGCCCTGGTCTTGTTTTCTGGCTTTTCTCCCTGTTAGGAATATCACATAGAGGAAATCATTTATGGAGGCTCCATGTAAGTTAACACACCTGCTGAATTGGGTATATGATACTTCTTAGGGTTGTGAGGATAATTATTAAAAATAAAAATACCTAGCATGGTAGGTACAGAGTGACTAATGTTTTTCTTTGGTTTAGTTAGAGGGAAACATATTATGGTTTTCAAAAAGTCAAGGTGGTTTGATAGATAAAGCTTTTAAGATTAAAATGAGGATAATTAGATTTAAGTACTAGCTATATCATTTAGAGTTGTTGACCTCAGACAAGTCACTTAAAATCTCTGAATTTCAGCTTTTTCCTATGTAAAACTTAAAACTTTATTTTTTTATTATGAGACATTTTCTTTACCAAGTATGTAAATCTGTTAAAGAGCAATATTTTAAATATTTATTATTTACATTTAATCACTGTACAAAATGTTTTTTCCCAGCACAAATACAGTGCATATTTGTGCGTTTTCCCAGTACAAATACAATATCATCAGCAAATAACTTTTCATTTTTGTGTCAATTAAATGGATCTTTGTTTTTCCCTGTTCTCCTCACTCCCCCTATTACTCACCCCCTCTAATCCCTTCCTTCCTGTAATATCTCTAGTTAATCTATAGTTGCCCTAATTGCTGTTATACTTGCCGATCTTTCAGTTTCTGCTACAGAGTGCAGACATTTGATAAATGTTGAGTGGGGACATACAATGCCTGTCTTTCAAAGTCTGGCTTGCATAAGGTGTTATGATTACTGCCCTATATCATGTGCTCATTAATCTGCTAGGCACTCATGAGGCTACAGGAAGAAGAATAGAGCTCCAGCCTCTGTTCTCCATACTCTTATAGAAGCCTCCAAAAAAGGAGATATATTTGTGAGAAAAATAATACATTGAGCTTAAATTGAGAATGTTAACAAATTTATAAACTCTTGATCTCACGGTAATTTTAGCTAGGATCTTCTCTTGTGGGTAAAGTCTATCACAAAAGTGTTTTAATAGCACAAAACCCTTAAGTTCTTATAGTCTTTGGAAATTATTTTTCTTATAATGCATTGTTTACATACACCTGTAGTATCTATGCAAAAAGTTTTTATTTCTTTGTAGTTACACAAAAATCTAGAAGGTTATCTTTCTTGCTTTGATTTCTGGCTGTCAGTTTTTGGGACTCACCGTGCTGGAACACTATCCCAGGCCATCAACAACTACTACATTTCCCAGTCTTTAGTATTTATTGTTCTTGACATCTCTTGGACTGTCGCCTGTACTTGCTTTCAGTCCCTGTGTATTAAACTGCCCAAGCGTTTACTAGGAGCCATTGGAGAAGTAATGGCATTCTGTAGATACCATGAGGTCACCATCCATCTAAGCACCTGTGTTGAATTTTTGCCATAGGTTCTTGGATTGAGTATTTGCTGAGATAAATCCCAAAATATTGTGTTATCTAAGGAGAACTACAACATGGCTTTGAACCCAGAGTAATGAGATAGCAGAGGTATTATAATGCAAAATTATAATTCATCTGCAGAATAAATACACTTTAGAAAGACTATCCTTAGCTTCTATATATTTTTCAGCAAATGACAACACACAAGCTCATTTGTTTCTCTAATCTAAATATACCCTCTGATTTCAACAGTTATCTTTAATAGATATTGTCTACATTAAGTTAAATACATACAGATACATATTATAATATAATATGCTTGCTTTAGACTTGGCAAGTTTTCCTTAACTTTTTGTGATATATTAGTCCATCCCAATTACATTGAAGGGCCATTATAACAGCTAAAGCTCATTTGGACTACCCTTATTATCTTACAGAAGAAGAAAATGAGGCTTAAAATAAAGTGACTTACCTAAAAACTACTCTTCCAATTAGTAGATACTATTTTCTAACTTCTAGTCAATATTATTTTTATTGAAAAACGCTGTCTGCCTAAGAATCATTTTTTATTCCCAATGTTTTTTTTTTCCTACCTATGTTCTTTAACTTCTATCATGGCAATTTTAAAAAAAGTATCTTTTGAAGTATATATTTGAGTTGTGATTGAGAGAGTGATTTAAATAGCTGAAGAATTTCTACAATATGAGACTAATAGTCAAAAATTGATGTACAGTTTAATCAAAAGTGCAGAAAGATTAGGTAGGAGAAGCACATTTTGAAAATATTGGTCAACTCTATTGATTTGATCAGTTAGCAATACCAATCTCTTGGAAATCTTCAATAATGATTTATGTTTATTGGGCAAGTACGGTGATAAATGCTTTTATTATCTCTTCTTAGTCTCAAGACAATTTTGTGAGTCCGGTTTTATTTTTGACATTTCTTTTTGCAGAAGAGCAAAGTGAAGTACTTCGTGACTTCACAGTTAAAATCTGTATGACATTGTAATACTGAAAATTTGAAACATTTATTTCAATTAAATTTAAATGTTTAACAGATTTAAAAATGCATAATGCATGTATGTCACATATATGGTAATTATCAAACATTACTATAAATACAACTCTTTGTGTTCATACAAAACTGTTTTTCTAAATTCTACGATCCTTGGAGGAAAAACTAGGTATTTCAGAAGGTACCTAAGAGAAATCCAGTCACACAATTAATATGCAATAAATACTAAAATAATGAATAAATAAATGTATTAGAATTTCTAGCACTAGTTATAATTGGGGTAAATTATAAATAAAGAGCAGTGTTGAGATTGCTTGTCACTTTTCCTCCTTAAAGAACTATTGTTATGTCTAAGAATTTCAAGGTCCAGGACGAAAAATTTATTTTAATTTTTACTTGTAACTCACCGTCAATAGACTTTCTTATATTTATTTACAAAATTTTCCTTCTCCCCAAATATGTAACTTTTGTGATTCTCTATTTGTGTTTACCTCATTATAAATTAAAGTCAACATGAATAGCATTTATCTAAAATAACTGTCACCTAACTACCCCAAAAATCAACAGTCTAAAGCAGAATAGAAAACATAGAATCGATAAAATTATAAGGACCTATTTTCCATTAATCGTGGTACCTCCTTTACCCTCAAAATTACATAGTCTTTCACAAACTTGGCTTTCACAAGAAATACTTATCTCTTCCATACCTCGAAGGCTATTTTTTTTATCTCTTATTGAAATAATTGATGAGTAAATTATGTTCTTTATCTGATCTTATGAAAACCTGGACAGAACAGTTTAGTTGAGGCAGATCCTAAGGCCTTGAAACAATGCCTTCTTTGTAACAAATGGTACATGTAGTATTGGTAATATTCAATAATTCTCAGTAGTTATAAATTAGATTAGAGCAGTGGGTTGAAAAGCATTATTCATTCCTTCTTTCAAAATGAAGAACATCATCTCTTGTTTATATTGTTAGGTCTTTTACTGTAGAAAACAGTTTGTTGAACTTGTATTAGCACAGCAGAATATAAGCAGACCTAATGACTTCTGAAGATGAATTCACAGTATTTCTTTAGCTTGGGTTCAAAATTAATTTTGCAGATCTCTAACTTGGGCATATTTGATACATTTTAATACTCTGTTCAGCTAATGGAGTTGTCAACATCTGAAGAATTGAGAACTCATGAAAAGAGTGATTCTCTTGCACTACAGTTAATCGAAGAAAGGTTCTCCTAACATTTATCTCTGGTTTCTACCAACCCTGAGTCTCTGATTAGCAGAGATACGGCATAGCAGAATTATGTCCCCAAGGCATACAGTGAAGGAACCAAAATATCTCGCTACATTACTCCAGTTTCTATTTTAAGATAAGGCTCATCATCACGTCCATTTCATTAGCAATGAATTTGCTTTCTTCTTTGCTGACACTGCTGGATGAGAAAGATCCCCAGGCATTAATAGCAGTGCAGACAATTATCTGTCATTCACTTATTAAAAGTATGATGTTAAAGCTACTACAAAATAAATATTCTTTCTTTTACAAACATAATTCTCAATGCAAAAACACAAAACTTTTGGGTTTTAATCCCTTTAAAAGATCTCTTTTTACAAAAAAATAAAAAGAACACTTAGATTAAATTCATTGACATAAAGCACATTCATGGGACCAGCAGATGATATAATGGTTACATGGCTGGAATCCCACGTAGTCAACATGGTTTGAGTCCCAGTCCTGGTGACTAGAAACTCACATCTGGCACATATGCAGAAACACCAAAAGTCATGAGAGGAGAATGGAGGAGAAGAGACTGTGGTGTGGTCATCCTCCTTGGAGGGGGATTTCTCACTTTTTATCTCTCTGTCTCTCCAGTGAGCATAGGCACTCTAAAGCAAAAATAGCTCTTAAGAAAGAAAGAAAAGAAAGCATATTCTATTAAGTTTACATTTAAACATTCTTAAAAGACATATGACCATAGACAATATTATGAGGTCCCAATGTCAGATTTTGTGAGTTCACCAGTCATACATTTAACACCGTAGAAAGAGAAGGCTGAGAAATGGAATCATCTAATTATGCTCAAAAATTTTGTTTTGGATAAAAGAAAATGTGATTTACTACAGATATATATGTGTGAAGGCAAGATTCTTCCAATTGCATTAATTTTAAGGAGAGGAAAAAAGTGTGCAAAATGATTTATTTATTTTTAAACAAAACTATTTCAGTGTTAGAGAAACCTATAGCCAGCATCCCTAACCTTGCCTCCATCTGTCAACTCCATTTATAACTCAAAGTTCTGATGTAAATTAAAAAAACAAGCATCTGAGACACATAAGAGAATAGTATTGCCTATGTATTTTCTGTCATGTTGCATTATGGTGCTTTCACTGCCTCACAGATTGCATTATGAAGCAGGTAAAATAACACTGCAAAAGTGATGGTACAACAGAACTTAACACAACAGGTGAAGGTAGTGATAATATTTGCTTTTAGAATTACCAGAAAGTTGCACTTAATGTTTACCCAACACAAATAAAATTACTCTTGTAACTTTTTGCTTTTTCTTTCCAGTTCTATGATACTTCTTGCTATATTGTGTACCTCTATGTTTTATTATACATTACACACAAATAGAAGTACTTACATTTGATATAGACTTGTATCACAGTCCTCATCATGGTTTTTTTTCATTGTAATTCACCTGACTCTATGAAGACTGTATTCAATAAATAGCCAAACCAGTGACTGATTTTGAAAAATGTTAAAGCTTCTTGTATTCTAGAAAAATGTCTAGGACTGCACTATTGCACAATGGTTAAGTATTATGCATTGGGAGCTTGGTCCCACATGACTAATCACAGTACAAACACTGGCCCCAGTGTCTTAAAAAAACATGCCAGACATATATGAACATATGGCCCCCAAGTCCTGATGGGACAGAAAAAGTGGAGGGGAAAAAATTGCAGCATGACCACATCACATTAAAGGGTACTTCCTCTCTCTCTCTGTTTCTCTCTCTCTCTTTCTCACTTTCTCTCCCTGGCAAGCACACATGCTCTCTGGCAATAATAATAATAATAAATGACAAGTTTGGGAGCAACAACAAAGAAATAAGAAAAATTCCAACTGTGAAATAGGTCCTGGAACTGTAACTACTATATAGTTAAGTTGACTTGTGGATTCAGACATACGCAAATAAGCATATGCTTAACAAAATCAATATTAGCAATGCCATTTTAGAGTCCACCTTCTAGAATTTCATTAACTTAATACAATCACTACATCTAGAGAACTTACTTCAAGAATTTCTTAGTCCTCAGAAGACAAATGAATACTTTTGTTAGGGTAGGCAGATAGTCAGATATGATCATGGAGGGGAGGATCCAGAGGTTTGTTGGTAACATCTGTAGGGCCACCCATGAGGCCATGTCCCCAAACACCCCTAATGTGGTTAGGAACATCCCATTACTCAAGATACCAGAATGCTCAAGGGATTGTGTATACCTTAGAGCATGCTCAGTTCTGAGCTTGGCTATCCTCAAGTGACCTCTAGCTCATTAACATAACAGTTGCATTGTAGCTTTTACCTTTTCTCTAAGATTCTCACAGGAAATTATTATATACTAAGGACCAATGAGCATGTACGGAAGTGAGAAGAGAGGTGCCTGGAGGGGGGTAGAAAACGAAAGGAGGAAAAAGGAAAAAGCCTATCAAAACTAGGCAGAAGGAGAGGGGCTCCATGGAGACCCAATGAAAGCTCATGACACAGAAACCTTAGTCTGAAACCACCCTCCAGCCAGCCCTTCTACTCTTCAGGAAGTCACCTTCCCTTTCATTTGACCCCACTTTGCACTTTGCTCTGTGGTATATGTTTGCTCTACCCAACTGTAAAGCTTTATTGTTTTACTCCACTTCTGTCTCTTGGCTAAATTATTTCTTCCCAAAAGACCAGAACTGAGATTCCCATGCCCATGCTAACACTTGTATGGTATTTTACCTAGTAACCAAAATTAAATGAAATGTGAACTATAGGTGAATACACATTTTTATCCTAAGAAATACACGTGTAATACCACAACATAATCAGTACTTCAGTGTCTCAGAGTTTAAGTCATAAATGTAAACTGAGAAATGAGGGGTCTTGTAGAATCTTTCCTAGGGCACAATCTACAATAATATTGGGCTTCACTGAACATTTGAATGAAAACCTGGGAATTCCACACATTTCTTATTTGTTTTGTTTTGAACTCAGCCAGAAAATTACTTAAGCTACTAGATAATTCTCAAATGAGAGAGATTTTTGCTATGGGGTGCATGCGTGCACTGAAGAGACAGAGAGAATGAGAAAAATCATCTCCCAACTAGGATGACCATACCACAATCCCTTCTCTTCTCTTCTCCTCTCAGGATTTTGGTTACATACACACACACACACACGTGCCTGGCATGAGTTTCACGTTGCTGGGTGCACGACTCAAACCATGGTCAACCATGTGGGAGTTAAGCACCTCAACCACTAATCCACCTGCTGGCCCCTAAATATTCTTATGTTATGAGAAACTTCTTCTGATGCACACGGAGAGGGATTAAATGTATATTTCTGTTATAGTACCACTTACATTGTAACTCATCTGTTAATGTCCCCATCTGCCCCCACTAGTTTGAGAACTCATTGATAAATATTTGCTAGCAACTACGTTATCTTTGTAAACCTGGCTTATTTGTCGAATGAGTCTCATTGAACTTTTGATGGATGAATGACTTATTAGGTCAACCTCTCATGATATAAGGAAATAGAATTTCGTAGAAATTTTGGAAGAATTTTTTTGGAAATAATGGTCTGGAACATTCCAGCCAAATTATATGACAAATTATTGAAACAAAAATATAGCAAACATGAGGTGGTAATGTAATCTTAGAAACAGAGTACAGAAAAAGCTCTAAGTACCTACCAGTTTTGGAGTTTTACTTCAATTTATGTAGAGACACTGAATAGCACGTCAGAGTTTAGTGAATATCCCAGCTCGGTGAGGTTTTAGCAACTGTGACTAATAGATTCTTCCAGAATTGATGTCTGAGAAAATATAAGTGTATGGATTCGAGGTGAATGGTGAATGTGGATTAATTGGTTGCCCATGGAAATTATATAGATGAATAAAATCAGGGGATTGAAGTCAGAAGTTGAAGAAGAAGAAGAAAAGGAGAAGGAGAAGGAGAAGAAGAAGGGAAGAAGAAAAGGCTTTAAAACAGGGCTTTCAAAAGGTAGTCTGCTAAGTAAAGAAGAGGGAAGTGATTCCGAAGAGAAAAATAACATGGCAAAAGGCACAGTCTAATACTTATTACAGGGTCAGCTGGTGGCATTGTGGTTGAGCTGGCTAGATTCCCACATGACGATCTACATGGTTCAAGTCCCAGATCTGGCAATTCGAATCGCTCACCAGAAGTTTGTGTGCACGTTCCCCAAATCCCAAAAGGAGATTGGAGGAAAAAGAACTGTGCTGTGGCCATTTCCCCTGGAGGGTGATTTCTCATTCCCTTCTCTTTCTCTCTCACTCTCTGTCTCTCTCTGGCAAATGCAAGCACCCTATAGTAATACAAACACCCATGCAAAAACCTTATTGTGTTTGAAGACTGTCAAATGTGTAATAGCAAATGATTCTAGGGGGAAGAACAAACAGTAAGACAGAAAATGAAGAACTGTAAAAAAATAAAGATCAAGTAGATGGGTAGATGCCTATTTGTCAGTCTAAGGAATTCCGATTTACCCCTGAAGGCAAAAGTAAACTAAGGGGGAGTGTAAACTAGCTTTTAAAAAAGTAATTTACATGGGAAAAGACTAACAAGGACCATGACCACACACAGGAAGACAGGGTAAACCAATGGGTACATAGTTAAACAAGGTCCATCAAAAGATTATTAGAATTTAACTCTGCAGTAGCACAACTGGCAGAGCAAAGCAGGCCCCAGAGAATGCCCTGGGATTACAGCTTAGTCAAGGACAGGGCGAACACAGAGCCAGCTTGTCTCTGTGTTTCTGTTGCTAAAATCTTTCAGTATTCACCTGGTGTGCTTAATGCAGCTTATGTAAAGGTCCACATTTTGGACAAGATAAAGTTCCCCTTTTCCTTTTCTCTCCTATACACATTATTCTCATGTCTGCATTTTCTGCTGCATACTCTACACAGCTATCAGCAGGTACAGCTGCCAGAAACAATTGCTCTTTGGAGAAACCCTAGTTAATCATGAGATTGTTTCTGTTAACTAAAAGAACCTTGGGCAACAGTGGGAGATAATCTTACTTTTCCTCAGTGAGTAGTAGACTGGGACCCTTTATTATATTGTTTTCTTCCAAAATTTCTATGAGGATGAAAAAGTTAGGGTGTCGTGGGAGAGCCCCAGATCCAAGAGGGTTTTTCTGTAATGTTGATGATTCCAAAGGACACACCTGAAGGTCCAGCAAGGGAACACGTGAATTTACTCACACTGGAGAAACGAGGTCTCACAGATGGCCGTGTGGAAAATGGTCCGTGGGGCCACGAGCATAGAGTCAGGTTTCATACGATAAGAAAAAAGCATCACGAATCAGTTAAAGTTGCAAGCAGACTCCCTCTCCCTAAGTCAGGAGTCTGGTGTGTACATGCATTGCTTGAAGGTTGCAGTAAAGGTTATCCTATGGGTGAACAGAATCAGCAGAGTATGTAGAGAGTTTAGTGCCCCTAACCAGTGACGTGAGTGTGGAGGGGGTGCACCTACCTCTGGAATGAACCTGGCCGAAGGTCTATTCCATGAGATGAGGGTTAGTGGTCATTAGATGTTCAGGAGGCCCAGCAGGACCAGCACACAGGTCTCTGGGACACAAGCCGTGGGGAGGGGGAACAATGTAAGGAGCCTTCTCTCATAGGTTTCTCAATTTAGCATTTTTTAAATTCCAGGGGTTGGAGTGTAACAGGAATCCACACTTACATGCTGCTTTTCCCAAACAAAATACCTGAGTGACAATGTCTCTTAGGTCACTAGTTTTCAGCAGTACCAAAACAGCAGTAACAATGGTCAGTGCTAGTAGTATATATTTAGTGCAGCCATTCGCCTAGAATGCTTTGCCTTCCAGATTTAAGGATTTTTATTTTCTTTTGAGTTGTTGATAGGCCCAGCAATCTGTTAATTTTTTTTTTAATTGAAACATAAACTTTTCTCCCTTCCTGACCCTTCTGCAATTGGAAAATATTGGTGAGCATTCTTATTTTCTGGCAGAATGGTTATCTGCATAAGGTCAATAACACAATAGTCTCTGTTGCCTTGCATCAGAAATTGAATTCTTATGGGACTTTGTGCAAATAACAGACCAAATTGAAACTAAACTTCTTTTTCTCTTTTTTTTGCAAGTAAGTTAGTTTATACCTCTCTTTCGTAAAAGGGGAAATGGAGAGAGAAAAAAAATGTTTCAAAAGAAAATTACAGTGCACTTGTCACTAGAGTTTAGCTTTGTCCATATTTTTAGTTTAGCTAAAATATTTTGTGAATCAATAAATGGTTGAAAGAAGTTTAGTGTGGGAGGGAGGAAGGGAGAGCAAAGGGGAAGAAAAAAAGTAAAAGTACATTTAATTGACAAAAAATGAGAGCTATTTGCTGATGATAACATATATAGCAATGTTTTTGTCTTTATTGACATGCATGATATTCGTGCTGGAAAAAGAAATGTCATACACTGTAAAAGATATGTGATTAAATGTAAATAAATTAATAATAATAATAAATAAATTATATATATTCCAGTGTTTTTGTTTTTAAGGTTAATTATCATTATCACTGCAAACACACTGTGAACTTGATGGTCAGGGTGAGTTCATGGCAAGTTTGGTGCACAGATCAGATGTATCAAAATAGAAAACTATTTTCCAACGTAAAGCCACTTACCTCTTTCCAGTCCGATGAATACAAACCCATGCAGAATCTAATTCATCCTATTAATACACATTAACTGAATGCCTTCACCAGGCTCAAATTTGGAACAAACTAGACAGAGATATTCCAGTAGGGGTGTCAGTCACAAAATAACTAAACCATCAAATAAAATGATTGCAGCTTGTGAAAGTGGCTTTGAAAGGACAGGGAGCGATTCATTACATCACTTTTCTGCACAGAGGATGAAGGGGTGCAGGAGGCAGACACGGGCACTTCCACTCTGCCTGTCAGAGGATCCATGTCTCACCGAACATGGAGTTCATTTAAAAGAAACAAAATCTCATTCATTCTTTCTACAAATATGTATTGACTTCTTATTCATCTCGAAGGTCTGAGAATTGGAAATGCTGACCCCAATTACTTCCACATAATAAGTAGGTCTTCTAAGGTATGGATGATAATTCCTCTTTCTTGATGCTGTTACTTTATGTAAATGAAACAATTACACTTTTTTTTAAGTTTATGTTCCTATGTTGTAGCCAAAAAAGTAAAATAAAGAAAACAAAGAAAAATATTCACCGTGATGGTTAATTTTGTATGTCACCTTGAGTGGCTAAAGAATTCCAGAGAGCTGGTAGAACATTACTTTAGGATGCATCTCAAAGGGTGTTCATGAAAAGTTAGAATCTGGATCAGGAAACCGAGTCAAGATGACCCTCCCCAGAGAGCAAGTGTCATCCAGTCTCTTGAGTTCCCTGACAGAACAAAAAGATAAAAGAAATGCAAATTGGCTTTCTTTGAGTTGAACATCTAGCCCATCCTGCCCTACAACATTCCT
>NW_006159764.1:4101832-4139544 GCF_000334495.1 Tupaia belangeri chinensis
CCTGGATTTGGAGCCTTTAGATTTAGAAAAGAGACTTCACCATTGCTCACCTGCTCCCAGATTCTCAAACCTTTGCACTCAGGTGCTTACACGTTTGGCTGCCCTGTTTCTCAGGCTTCTCAGGCTCTGAGTTCAGACTAAATTGCCCCCCATAAGCTTTCCCGGTTCAAAAGTTAGCAGATGGCAGGTTTTGGTACTTCTCAGTTTCCATTGTTTCCTGAGACAATTCCTATATAATAAATCTGTATCTTTCTCATTCTCTCTCTTCCATTGGTTCAGTTTTTCTAGAGAATCCAGACCAATATGCTCACTATTGTATAACATCTTCAGTAAATATGTAATTTGCCAACAGATTGAGCATTGAGCAACAGAAGATTCAGAATAACCCGTTGCTTTTGCCTTATTTAGTTAGAAAGAGTTAGGGCATTCATTATTGTGCGAGTACAGCGATTCAGTAATTGGCCATAACTTAACACATCCCAAATTAGACGGTGTCTTATTTAGATATACTGCAGTTTTATCACCTTTAAAATAAAATCAGATTTCAAAGTAAAACTAAGCATGTTAGAGTACTTTTCAAAAGATGATTTCAAGGTATGGTTAAAACTTGTTGTAGTATTAAGCAAAGTAAATGCATGTGATTAATGTCAAGAATCAAAGATGAAGAATAATTTACAGGAATGAAAAACTACAGTATTGCAGAAGCCAATTTATATTGCTACTTTTTGAAAGTCAGAAATTTGTTAATTCACTAAAACAGCAGAGAGCCACCATCCTCTTTTTGATATTTATTGTGTACTCAGATTTATCCTACTATCTATTCTGACAAGTATATGTTCCTGAAATAAATCAATGTTCTGCTTTCCTGGACTAAGATTAAGAGTAATTGAATGTGAGGATTTTGGTTAAACACTTCACTTTCCAATTTCATCACTTCCCATCTACTCTGAAGTCCTTTCAAGTAGCTAAATGGAAAACCCTGTACAAACTACTACCAAAGTGAAAATTAGAAAGACCGAGCTTAAATTGAATGTGCCAAAATACAAGTGTTTCATAAATATTTCAAAAGGATAGTTACTGGAAAAAAAAAAAAACAGTAAAAACTCATTTTCTTTACAAAGCATAGAACCTATCTTTTTAGCTTATGCTCAGAAAACAGGGAGGAAAGAGTTGGATGGGGACCTCGCAACTTATTAAGTCAAAAACTAAGAAAAATAAAAATTAAGGAAAGATAAAACAAGACAGCCTTTTTAAAAAATTATTTCTTTAACTTTTACTTATTATTATTTTTTTAATTCACCAAAGAGAGAGGGAAAGTGAGAAAGCAAGCTGCCAAGTACAGGACTTGAACTATGATCAGTCATGTGGGAGTCCAGTGTCTTAACTACCACACCAGCTGCGGGGCCCTAAAATAGCCTTTTAAAAATAAATTTGGAAGGGCTGGCAGGTGACATAGTGGTTAAGTCCACTGGACTCCCACATGGCCAACTGTGATCAAGTCCCAGACCTGGTGGCTTGCTTTCTCACTTTCTCTCTCTCTCTCTCTCACTCTGTCTCTCTCTCTCTGAGCAAATTAAAATAAATGAATGAATAAATAAATACATTTCAATAAAACAATTCTTAAAATAAATAGATAAATATGGATTCTATGCCAATGAAGTAGGGAAAAAAAAATTGGAGTACCACAATTATTCTCCATAACCCATATCTGGATATAATTAAACGATGAAAACTATAACCATTTTTTACTTGAGAATTACAATATTTTTAGCATATGACATATGTATCTATAAGCAAGAATAAAAGATTATCAAGTGTTTATAAATAAAGATATTCTAAGTAATTTTGTGATAAGTGATTATTGTGTTATGACTCTAATTTTACAATCTCTAAGGATAAAAAATGGGGATCTAGGGGAAGGCAGAGTGGATGGAAGCATGACATCTGAAATGCTCTGTTTCTGAAGGAAACATAAGGTATGTTCAGATGGTCACCAGTTATCGTCTTTTTTCTACCTAAAAATAACTCCTGGGATGGATTCTGCTCAAAGCTGCCACACTATTAAAACAAAAGATAATACTATGGTCAGTTTAGCGAGATGCTACCTAGGTACTTTTTCTGTTAAGATGAAAATGGACCCATGCAGAATCTCCTTCATTCTGAGTTTACCTTTCAACTCAAACATTTCAAAGTTTTTTAACTTTCAAGTCAACTACATTAAGTCCTCAATTTCATAATCAGTAAACAATGCTGTTACTAACCCCTTCATAGGGTTTTATGAAGAATAAATGTGATGATGGTAGTTTTTGGTTTTGAGAGTTTGGGTTTTTTTTTTTTTTTTTTTTTTTTGCTATAGGATGCATGCACTCACTGTAGAGATAGAGAGACAGAGAGACAGAAAGCAAGAAATCACCCCCCAGGAGGATAACCACACCGCAATTCCTTCTCCTCCATTTTCCTCTTGGAATCTTGGGCTTAGTACAGTATCATAAGTCAACACTCAACAAATGTTAGCTATTATTCTTGAAAGTTCTTAGTGTGGTGTCATTCCACATAATGAGTACTCATAAATAGTACTTCACTCCCACTGTACTTTAATAATTTATACTAAAAAAGGGTAAAAACAACTGGTGTGACAGGATGTGCTGATTTAAAGCAAAAGGCTAGAAATCCAAGGGAGAACTCAATGACCACAGCAACAAAAGCTAGTGCTTATTTCAACTGTGGTTGTTTTTGAGAATTTTAATATCTGGTTCCCAGTGCTATGCTCTAGCCCAATAATTTTTTTTTTTTTTAAGCTTGACATATAAACCTTCCAAATAAATCTTAAAACTACAATAGTATGCTGGGGCTGGCTCCGTAGCCTAGGAGTTAAGGGAGCCGTATTTCATGTGGCCGACACCCTTCAAGTCCGAGTCCGGTGACTTGCAAAAACACCTCAGGCACGTGTGGGTGCATGCCCAAAGTCCTGACAGGGTGGAGACATGGAAAAGAAGGAATTGTGATGTGGCCACACCCCACTGGGGAATGCTTTCTCCTTCTCTCTGTCTTTCTCTGTGTCTCTGTCTCTGGTGAACATATTCACCTTGGCAATTAAAAAAAAGATGACCAGCAGATGGTGAAATGGTAATGGTAACTTGCTGGACTCCCATATTGTTGACCACAGTTCCAGTCCTGGACCTGGTGGCTTAAAACTCATGCCAGGCATGTGTACTTGCAAGCCCAAGATTCCAAGAGGAAAATGGAGGAGAAGGAATTGCTTTTACTCAACAGGTTAAACTGAGTAAGTTAAATGCTTCACATGAATAAAAGATGAAGAGATCAATCTCACATACTAGGTTCACTGGAAAAGAGAGGTAGACACCAAGATAGCGTAGAGAATTTTTATTTAAAAGAACCTTGTAGAGGGGAACTAAGTAAACAGTAGTTATTCGAGGGAAAAGTTGAAGTCCTGTGGATCCAGTGAGGGCCTCAGCTGAACTCCTTGGAAGCGCTCAAGTTAGAATGTAAGTCAGTGTTGTTTCAAGCTAGGTTAGACCCCACATGGGGCCAGCAGGTGGTGTGGTAGATAAGGCCCTGGACTCTCATGTGGACTACAGAGGTTTGATTCTCAGACCTGGAGGCTTGAAAAATCACACCAGGCACCTGAGTGTGCATGCCTAAAATCTCAGGAAGAGAATAAAGAAGAAGGGATTGCAGCATAGCCATTCCCCCTGGGGGTGATTTCTCACTTTCCTTCTCATTGTCTCTCTCGTTGTCTCTTTCCAGTAAGTGCACATGCCTTATGGGAAAAATGAAGCAAAAAAAAAAAAAAAAAACACACAACACAATAACTTCATCAATTAGTCACTGAATGTGAAGAGCTAGGGAAGGGATATGGCCCTGTGACAGGCACCTTTCTTTAACTGAGGACATTTCTCAGGGGGGTGATAGTGGAAGGCTTTCTGTACACAGAACTTCTAGTAGTTACAGAAACAGCTCTTTCTTGGAAGAAGAATCTGGATGGTGCATCACAGGGTCCACCACCACAGCCACACAAAATTCATTCTTTTCTTCAGATATTTTCTCCATTTATAGGAGTCTTTAATTATGACTACCAGAAAAGAGCAGTGTTTTCTTTCTAAAGGTCTTGCATCTACGGCTATAATTTAATAATTTTATAGTTTCTATTAGTATTGAAAAATGCTCCCCCTTTTAAAAACATTACAATGTTTTCTTTCATTACGTATAAGAAAACAAATTTCTTCATACCAATTGGTCAACTTTCTGTGGTTTAATTCATTCTTCTTGTTCTAGATTTGTTGTTATTGTTGGTTTTTGGATCACATGATTTTAGTCTCATCTTCTATAGTGAATTATTTAAAAAATAACAATTTTTTTTTTTTGAGAGAGATTTTCACTGTAGGGCACGTGCGCTCGCCAGACAGACAGAGAGAGACATAGAGACAGAAAGCGAGAAATCACCCCCAGGGGAGATGGTCACGCCACAATCCCTTCTCCTCCATTCTCCTCTCGGGATCTTGGGCACGCACGCACACGTGCCCGGCGTGAGTTTTAAGCCACCGGGTCCGGGACACGAACCGCGGTCGACTACGTGGGAGTCCAGCGACATAGCCATTACGCTAACTGCTGGTTTCCTACAATTTTCTTTTAAAACCCTGCTTAAGCCTTATTCTCTCAGTATTGATTACCAGTAGTATCAAAATAGTTTCATTCTAAATAGTCTGTAACTTGAACTTTATTTTCTCTTTCATACAAGCCTATTTAATTTTTTTTTTTTTCCTGTTTTAGAATAAAAGGAGTGTTTTCGGGCCAACCTGCATATCTGAACTGGGGTCAGCCATATTGCTTCCTGCATTGCAAGTCTCTTGCGTTAATGCTGAGCCATAGTGGTTGGGCCAATTTAAAACTTTTATTTTGGGACCAGCAGTTGGTGTAATGGCTATATCGCTGAACTCTCATGTAATCAACCGCAGTTTGAGTCCCAGGCCCGGTGGCTTAAACTCATGCCAGGCGCACGTACATGCGTGCCCAAAATCCCAAGAGGAGAATGGAGGAGAAGGGATTGCGGTATGGCCATCCCCCTGGGAAGGTGATTTCTCCCTTCCTGTCTCTCTGTCTCTCTCTGTCTTCCTGGCGAGTGTATGTGTCCTATATAAAAAACCTCTTCAAACAAACAAAAAAAACCTTTTATTTTTATTTATTTACTTTCCTTTTATGTTTTTGCCATACGATGTGTGCACTCACTGGAGAGATGGTTAGAGGGAAGGTCAGAAATCATCTTCCCCCTCAAGGGATGGATGGTCACACTACAGTCACTTCTCCATTCTCTTCTCTGGATTTTGGAAATGCATGAATACCATTCAGGTATAATATTCTGGTTGCCGGATCCCGAACTCAAACCATAACTGACCATGTGGGATCCAGCACTTTAATCAACATGGTACCTGCTGACCTTAATTTATAACTTTGTTTTTCTTTTTGGAGAGATTTTTGTTTTATGGTGCGTGTACTCACCAGAAAGACAGAGAGAGGCAGAGAGGTAGAAAGCGAGAAATCACCCCCTAGGGGGGGATGGCCATACCACAATCCCTTCTCCCCCATTCTCTCGGAATCTTGGGCATGCATGCACCCATGCCCAGCATGAGTTTAAACCACCAAGTCCGGACTCGAATTGCAACAGACGATATGAGAGTCCAGAGACATAGCCATTATGCCATCTGCTGGTCCCAATTTATAACTTCTTAAGGTCTTCTGATTATTTCTTTTTATAGAAACCTCTTGTTTTAAAATGTAACTCTAACATTCTGAATATGTAAACATTTCTATTATTTTTCTCCTATTAACATTTTTAAAATATGACCTTGTTTCTCTATTAATTTTATCACTATTAGATTTAAGTGAGTTTCTTATTGAGAAAAGGACTTTTAAAGAAATCACAAATGAGGAAGGAAAACAAAACATGAAAGGCGAAAATACAGAAATGACTGCTTTTATAAAATACTTTTTCGAGCAAAAAGAACTACAGTAATATTTAGGGCAATGTTCAGTATGCTTTCTTTCCTATAATTATTACTAACATAGATTAAATACATGAGGATTCTACTTGTAATACTGTCTGCTTTAGATCTTAGAACACTTTGATGGTTTTTATGTGAGGTAGGATTGGTTTAGATCTGTTTACACGGATGTCGGCGTACTATTTTTAGTAAGTCCTTTATACTTACATTGCTTGTGTTTTCTTGAAGCTGGCATTCCAGATCACAATGACAGGAACATTTCAAACCAATTCCAAGACTCTCCATTTAATAAAAAAAGGCCATTAAGTTTCGGTTCATTGCTATGACCTCTGTATTGGTGGTTGTATGTAGACAACTTCATTTTCTTCCGTGCCAAGATTGGGTGGGGGAAATATCTGCTATAAGAAAAATCTGGTGGATTTCAATGTAAAGGATGTACATCTGTGTGAAAGAGAAAAAAAAAATTCTGTTTTCCCAATTCAGAAGCCAAAAGAGTGATGATATTTTCCAAATCTCTAACAGATGAGAAGATGCATAAATGTATCTTTAAATCTATAGGAAACAAATATTGTCTTAGAAATCATCCCCTCCTGGGACCAGCAGTTACCGTAATGGCTATGTCACTGGAATCCCACGTAGTCGACCATGGTTTGCATCCCAGACCCGGTGGCTTAAAACTCAATGCTGGGCGCGTATGCATGTGTGCCCAAGATCCCAAGAGGAGAATGAAGGAGAAGGGATTGTGGTGTGGCCATCCCCCCTAGGGGGTGATTTCTCCTTTTCTGTCTCTCTGTCTCTCTCTGTCTGTCTGGTGAGCACAAGTGCCCTATAGCAAAAACCTCTAAAAAAAAAAAAAAAAAAGAAAGAAATCATTCCCTCCTGATCCTGGGCATGCATGTGCACACCTGACATTGAACCGTGGTCAGCCATGTAGAATCTGCATCCTCTCCAACACTTCACCACTGCACTATGACACTGTACTGGGGACAAAGAGCACAGAAATCTGAGAAATTCTAGTCAAGTAATATTCGTACAATAGCTGGTATTTGTTACACTGTACATACTATCACATAGCTGGGGGAAATCATTCAGCTACAGGACATGGTGCTTGAGGAGCCAGGCTATCCTAACTGTAAAAGTGGATCTCATTGTTTGAGAAAACGTGGTCGAACATAGAAGATTTAACGCCAAGTGAAGCCAATCAGACGATGAAAGACAGACTTCGTATATCTTTGCTCAGCATGTACTGAATGTCTGCTCTTTATGGCAGAAACGTAAAGACTGGAAAATATGAAAGCAAAAACAGCAAGCGTAGATACCAGAGGCTGCTTAGGAAAGGGCGGGTAGTTGAGAGGAGGAGGAAGAGACACGAGGCAGCGGGGGAGAGAATAGTAACAGGCACAAGAAGAGGAGCGAATGACCGTGTGTCTACATGCCACCTTGGAAATTCCTCAGAAACTTTTCTCATTTACCTTTTCTGTTACGGTTCATTACTCAAGCCTGTCTATTCTATAGCCCACCTTTAACTCCATTCCTTGACTCTGAGACTTCATCTAGCTGCCATTTACTGGTGTCTGCACCAGATTTAAATTTTTCTTTCTTTCTTTTGTTCTTTCTTTCTTTTTGAGAGAGAGAGAGAGATTTTTCCTATAGGGCTCTCACCAGAGAGACAGAAAAACAGAAAGCAAGAAATCACCCCGGGGCAAGGGGGATGGCCACACTACAGTCCCTTTTCCTCCATTCTCTTCTTGGGATTTCGAACACACATGCACATGCACCTGGTAAAATTTTAAGCTGTTGAGTCCGGGACTCAAACTGCGGTTGACTACATGGGAGTCCAGCAACATAACCATTACACCATCTGCAAGTTCCAAACAGATTTAAGTTTTGGTATCATCAAAGAAAAGAACTCTGGGTCTACCAGTCATCTCCACAAAACTTTACATAAAAGTGCCTTGCCTCTTCTTATCACCAAAGTCTATTCCAAATAATTCTTTACATAAAAAAAAAAAGAGCATCAAATAGAATGCTTTATATATTAAATATTTTTTAAAATATTTCCCATTTAGAATCTATACAAAAATCTGTAATTACAGTGAACTTTTTTATATTGCATTATTCCTTGTTGTCTAATAATTGTCACTGGCCCAATAGATGTCACTCACGAATTGCAAACCTATAGTAGCTATGACCTCGCAGAGTTACAGACAGCAGGGCTTTTAACATGACCTTTCAGATCAGAAAACAAATAACAGCTGAAGGCATATTCTCAGAATTTTAAAATCCTCTGGTCTCTGGCTAAAATAAATAAATAAATAAATAAAATTTAAACATAAAAGCAAAACCTTAAACTTCACCTGACTTTGTAAAATAATGGATGCTTCTACTGAAAGCATAAAGGTAACACTTCAAAGACACTATAAGCTTTATTTGGGATTTGTTACAAAGAAATGAGCTAGTTTTACAAAAGTGTATTTTTCAGACAGTTAGAATATATCTACTTAAGAATTAAAGCTAGGGCCAGCCTGTAACACAACAGTAAGTCCTGTGTGTAGGGAGTCAAATCCCAATGGCTTGAAAAACACACCAGATACACATGTTTGCCCTAAAATACTAATGGGTTGGAGAAATGGAGGAGAAAGGATTGCAGCATGGCCATGCCCTTTGGGGAGGTGCATTCTCTCTCACTCTATGTCTCTGGCGAGTGTGTATATCTTCTGGTACTGAAAACAGAAAAATATACACATAAATGAGAATTAAAGCTACGTTTATTTGGCACTCTTTGAGGAAAGCTTTTAGAAACTATTATAAACTTCATTGGTTTCTTAAATAGCATAGCATTACATGAGTCATAATTATTATACTGAGACAGTAAAAATATTCCTTATTGGCATTAAGGTGTGCCACCATGATTTTCTTGTGCTAAGTGATTTCAGTTCATTTTTGGTCTTATGTTTTTACAGTTATTCTCATCTCATGGAATCTTAGCAGCTGACACCTCTCTTCCTGTTCCTATCATTTTATCTTGCTTGTAATAATCATCTTATTCGGGGACCAGCAGTTAGCGTAATGGCTATGTAGTCGCTGAACTCCCATGTAGTCGATCGCGGTTCAAGTACTGGACCTGGTGGCTTAAACTCACGCTGGTCGCATGTGTGTACATGCCCAAGAGACTGAGAGGAGAATGGAGGAGAAGGGATTGTGGTGTGGCCATCCCCTAGGGGGGTGATTTCTCGCTTTCTATCTTTCTGTCTGTCTCTGTCTTTCTGGAGAGCACATGCGCCCTATAGCAAAAACCTCTCAAAAAAAAAAAAAGAGTAATCTAACTCTACCCACTTTTTTCCTTTTTGACTTCACATCAGCCCTTCACTTATAACTGAGGACTTTACAGATTTCAAGTCATTTCATCAAAGTAAATGAGAAATGAGTCCTAGGTTATATAGACAGATAGGTGGAGGTATTTATATATGTATATATAGATATACACACATACCACACAGATACATACAAAAAGGTACACTACGAAAGGTCTTGGGAAATAAATTTAAAGTACATGTTTATTTGACATAATAGAATTTTGAAATCTATTTACTATTTTCTATAATATATAATTTTGCTCAATATTTTGAAGATCCTGTGTGTGTGTGTGTTGGGGGGGCAAGAATTTGAAGTTGCTTAAGGACAATTTTCCATATTTGGGGAAAGTTTGGGTTGACTTTTAGAAAATTGTGTCAGCTGGGGCCAGCCTCATAGCTCAATGGTTCAGAGAGGCAGGTTCCCACATGGCTGACTGTGGGTTCAAATCTTGGCCTTGGCGACTTGAAAAACATGGGTGCTCTAAGTCTTGCTGGGAAGGAAGAGAAGGGAGACGGATTGCAGCCTGGTCACGCTTCATTAAGAGTGCACTTTCTCTCTCTGGTATGCACACTCACCCGCTGGGGGTAAAAATGGTGAACTGGCTAAAAAAACGAGTTTCCTGATAAAGAAATGTCACTACAGTTAATTTACATTATCAAGCCCCACTTAACTGCATCAAATCCCCTAATTCATTCTATGAGATATGAAAAAAAAAAATAGAATGAACTACTTTTTTCTAGAATGGATTATATTTAAAACAATATTTCATAAGTATAAACAAAATCATGTCTTACTTAAATGTGCAATTGAACATTTAAATTCACTTACTAAAAAAGCATAGTTTTCACGTGTTGACAATATTATTTTAGCATAATTATTTCAACTGATATGCAGTTCTACTTTGCTTTAGTGATTCTGGAAAAACAACAACAACAAAACAAACACACGCAAGCCATAAACCAGTCATAGGCTCCTTCATTCGGCTGATTAATGGGGCTTTCTCATATTTTGTATCAGTAAATCTCTTTGGCCTGATTCAGAACAGGATTATCCTTCATTAGGAGTCAGATTTCATGCTTTCACAGAATGCTATGATAAGAAGGGACCTCAGAAATCACTGGCTCATTTCCTTTATTTTAGAGATTAAAAGGGATTTTAGAAAGATGCTGCCTTTTAAAAACTATCTTGTGTTCTGACAGAAGTTCGTCATTTTGGGGTCCACTTAAATAAGTTTCTTATATCCTCTTTCCATAAACAATCCCACTATTATGTAAGGCCAGCTGACTGCTGTTGTATTTCAGTCAGGCATCACTATGTGGTGGACAGAAAGAAAACATTTATTTTTTGCTTTAAAATTCACACATTAATGTTCATAATTTAGATCTATATGTTGCAGTTTGATCATATTAACTATGACTAAATAATCCCTCGACATCGGCCACTCTTTGGTTTCATTTCCTACTTTCTGTTATTAAGTACATAGAGTAGTTCTGAGAAAAAAATCAATTTGGTTGTATTTCTAAGAAAAAAGATCATTTTGGTACATTTTTATGACAATGAAAGTAATAATGCACAGGATGGCAAATAAAGAAAAAAATATAAGTAGGTAGGTAGATACATAGAGAGATAGAGAGATTAGCTATGTAAGTATAGATAAATGATAGATCAATAATGGATCGCTGCATGTGTGTATTTAGTAAATAAATAAATAAATGTACCATAGCCATATGAGAATTCTTCAAAAAGTTAATAGGAAATACATATTATTTTTTAAAAACTGCATGGATTTCAGGGCCAGCAGGTGGCATAGTGGTTAAGGCACTGGATTCCCACATGGCTGACCATGGTGAGTTCTAGACCTGGTGTGTTGAAAATTCTCTAATAAAAAAAAAAAAGAAAAAAGAAAAAATAAATAAAACAGCTAGAGTACAAAAGATAAAACTCAGGCAAGGAATCATCTCCACACAAAAACTGTGGTGTATTTTTCTTTGTTCCCAATCTTTTTATTGGGAGGAATTTTGATGAATACTATATTTAGAATTCTAGATTTTGAATAGAGGCCATGTTCTAATTGCTTTGTAAACTGTGATTAGTTGCTATAAGTTGTCACATCAAGATATATTTCCCTCTTTAAAAAAAAAAAAAAAGATTCACTGGGACCAGCAGTTGGCATGATGGCTATGTCGTTCAACTCCCATGTAGTCTTCTGCAGTTCAAGTCCCAGATCTGTTGGCTTAAACTCACACCAGGGTGCATGCGGATGTGTGCCCAAGATCCCAAGAGGAAAATGGAGGAGAAGGGATTGCAGGCGTGGCCATTGCCCCTGGGGGTGATTTCTCACTTTTCTCACTTTCTGTCTCTCTCTCTCTGTCTCTCTGGCAAGTGCATGTTCTCTATAGCAAAAAAAAAAAAAAAGCTTTCTAAAAAAAATATTCGGAGTCAGATAAGTTACAGTCATTTAAGGTAATCACGTCTAATTGAGACTTTGTAATTTGATGTCTTCAGAGAACATGAAAAAGGGAAATTTGTGAAGAAACTATGGAGAGGTATCTTAAATATTTTATGCAATGAACCTCTACTTTACCACTTTTCTTATCCACAAGCTGTTTTTCAACTGAGTAGATCATCTGTACTAGGACTATTTCTGTACTAGGAATATTTTCTTTAGTATAGTCATAGACATGAATTTTTTCGTAATTCTGGATCCAAATTTAGAACATGGAGAGTTACAAAATAAACCACTGCCATTTCTGGGTACAGAAAAAGTGGAAAAATTAACAAATACCTGGAGTTCTGATTCTCCAAATCATGTATGGGGCATATATAAGCAATTGAATGCTAACAGCAATTAGCTAAAATACTATTTATTGCTTAAAAATATTTGAAACTGGATTTTTACCTCAGTGGTTTAGGAACCCCAGATCTCACATGGTCAATCACAATTCAAAACCCGAACCTAGGGGCTTAAAAAAACATGTTGGGTGCCTGTGCACGTGTGCCCAAAGTCCTAAGGGGATGTAAAATAGAGAAAAATGGGATTGTGCCATGACTATGTCCCTGTAAGGGGTTCTCCCTCTCTCTCTCTCTCTCTCTCTCTCTCTGACAAACACTGGCACCCTCTGACAATAAAATAAAGAAAAATACTTTCAAAAATTTAAAAAGGAAATTCAATATAAATATTACAAATCTTTTTGTTGTTGTTTTGCTATAGGGTGTGTGTGCTTGCCAGAGAAAGAGAGAAAAAGAGATAGTGAGAGTGAGAAATCATCCTCCCTCCAGGGGGGATGGCCACACTACAATCCCATCTTCAATTTCCCCTTGGGATCTTAGTCATGCACACACACATACTTGACGTCATTTTCAAGCCACCAGGTTGGGGACTTGAATTGCAGGTATGTGAAATCCAGTGTCTTACCTTCCACACTACCTGCTGGTTCAATATCCTGAATCTTAATAATAATAAACAGCATTTATTTTATGCCTATTTGGTACTATTTTAGCATTCTATTTAGACAGAGACTTAGCATGGCTGGTTCACTTGCCTTAAGTTGTACAGCTTATAGATGTTAAAATCAAAACTCAAACTTAGGGATTAAAGGGGGTGATAACTTCTAATGAAACAGAAGTGAATGCTGAAAAAAATTAAAAATGTGTCTATTAATTCATTTTTTCATAATATAAATATTAATTTCATGTTAACATAAAAATGTTATTCCTAAGAAAAAAATCAAAATTATGCTTTTCTATAACAAAAAATATTACTGAGATGCATGGCATTATTTTACATTTTTATAAATTTTTTATTGGCTCAGTAGAAGCTGCTGGAGTCTCACATTTTTGGTATCCAGTCAGGTAACCTCTGAAAAACTCCACTGTATACTCATATGGGGATAAATGTAAAAAAAATGAAATAACATATTTATATTCTTAAGAAAGTAATTTTGACCTCACAGTGCCCCCTCAGAGAATTTTAAGAATGCCCAGATTTTGATATTTCTGAAACTGAAAGATCTCTACAGTTTTCTTTTCATTCCCATAGTCCTAAATCTTAATTGATGATTTACATCTGTACAACTAGCGTTTTGGCTTTGTGGATATAATCAAACTTTTTTAAAGTCATCTTAATCAATATTGAAGAAGACATTGAAAGGAAGACAAAAGAATTCAGAAAACTACAGTAATAAGAAACACAATAGTGATGAGAGGATTGCAGAGCAGGATAGATTCCAAGGCAATCTAAATAGAATCAGTCCCGTGCTTAAAGCTGCACTGAATACAGATGGCATAAATGCATGATTGGATATTGATTAACTCAAAGTCACCAACAAGAGGCTGACATATGATTAAATATTTGCCAATGTAAGTCTAGTCCTGTGACATCCAGCTAAATTAAGACCATGGATAATTGCCATTTTATCAGTTAGAAAACTCCACCCAGTTTCCTTAGAAAATGACTAAAACCATTGAAAATCAAGAGAAAGCAACCACTCTAAAAATGATACAACCACTAAACATCCTACACCCAGGATGAGATCATATGGCTTAGTACAGAAATATGCTGGATCAAGAACAGAAGTTCCACATTCTCTACTGACAATTTATGAGGTAGTAAAAAAACAATCTCCTTAGACTCCAGTAACTCTAAATGGAGCAAATTGAGTAAGATAATAAGTAAAGCCTTATACACAACATAACAAACACTAGAGAGAGCAATGGGTAATTATGAAACATCTGATCAATGAAAAGAAAGTAAAAAAATAGATATTTGACATCCTCATTCTGTTAAAAGAAGTTAATGTTTATTTTATGACTATTTTTGAAGTAGCTTTAAAGTAGCTTTAAAATCTTTACAAAATATATATTGAGGAATGTTTATACTACTGTATAAATTGTTTGGTTTTCCTTTTGAAACTGACAGTGAGAGAGAAGTGACCAGTTTAGAAATCTACCACAGGGAATTGAGATAGTATAAATTGGGACCTAAGTCTTAAAGAAGGGGGAAAAAAATGTAAACATGTTCCAAGGAGTTAAAAATCAATCCCTGTAGTCAGACAGCAAGCACATAGAGGTGAAGGCAAAGCAGATTCCAGAAAGAATTGAGGAAGAAAATAAAGATACGATCACATATGAACTTGCATTTCCAGGACCAGCAGGTAGGGTGGTGGTTAAGATGCTGGACTTGAAGATAGCCAGCACATAGTTCATGTTGCTTTCTTACTTTGTTTCTCTCTCTCTGTCTCTCTCTCTCTCTCTGGTGAGCACATACCTTAAAGCAAATTCATAAATTAAATCAAATAAATCATTATAAAAAATAAGAACTTGCATTTCTTGTGGCCAAGGGACAAGGATTCATCTCTTAAAGTGCATCACTTGTCCACTAATGAGAGAGTTCTATTTTAGACAGTTATTAACAAATCTTATTTTTAAAATTCCTATCATAAGTATTTTAATAATTTGGAGGGGAGAGAGGTTCTTTTTTGTGTTTTGTATTTATTTATTTATTTACTTACTTACTTACTATAGGTTATGTGCACTCGTCAGAGAGACAGAGAGACAAAAAGTGAGAAATCATCCTCCAGGGGGATGACCATGCTACAATCCATTTTCCTCCATTCTCCTCCTGGGATCTTGGACATGCACACATTTGTGCCCGGCATGAATTTGAAGCCACTGGGTCCAGGACTCAGACAGCGGTAAGCTATGTGGGAGTCTAGCGATGTAACTGCTTTGCCATCTGCTGGCCACTCATAAGTATCTTAAATATAATACTTCTAGTGCTCAATAACATCATGCATTACACATGGGCAGTCTCTACTCATTACTTCGGTTAATTCAAAGAAAGCTTACCTACAGCCAGTTCTATTAGGTAGATTCCATTTTTCTCAAAGACCAGCCCTTAATTGTTCATTTTCCACCTACTCAATGTTCTGACCTAAAATAAATCCAAGTCATGACCAATTGTAGGAGAAAGATATTTAAAAGTTTGAATATTTAAAGATTATTTTAAACACCAGATTTATATTCCTTGATATTTTAGACTTCTGCTTTGCATTCCTTCTCTTTACTTAAAATGCCAGTTTTATCCCGTCTACTTAGCATACTCCTAGTCTTCAGAACACTTCTGAAGCGTTCATTCTAGTAAGCTTTCATTTGTCATGAATGAATTCTGTAATACCAGAGTTTCCAGTTCGACTTCCCAAGTAGGTATGAGAACTCTGGATATTCCCTAGATGGATATTTTAAAAAAATGGTAATAGTGTGAATCTCAGTGGATTGTTATGAAAATTTCACAAGCACAAATGAGAGCAAAAATGAAATGGCTGGTATAAAGTAAGTTTCAAAGTCAATGAGTTTCTTATCATTAGTCCCCATTCGTGACAGTCATCACACAGAACCTTTCCTAACGATTTCATTCATCCTGCTTATACTCATTGATGACACACATCTGTCAATCGAAAGAGATAAAAAGAAAAAATAGACTTAAGGATTAGATACGATGGCTCAACAGCAGCAGTGAAGACAGTGGGGAGCTATGTGCGATGCTGGGGCTGAATGGGAGAGCTCAGACCCCTGTCATTTTGGACATGCCCTCGTGGCCATGAGGACTGAGGAGATGATCATGGTAGGACCGTGCTGTGGGTCCCTGTATATTTGTCTGTCTCTCTCTCTCTCTCTTCAAAAAAAGAAGTAAATGAGCTTCAATAAATAAATAAATAAAATAATAAAAGATACAAAATAGAGACCAAAAAAAGACATAAAAAATTTGCCCCCATCAAGTAAAATGTTGGTGCCATAGGGCATGTAATAACTAAAACATATAATGTGCTAAAAAAATAGAGAGCAAAGAAAAGCAATAGGTAATGTGGAAATGGTAAGAAGGTTGGAACTTGAGAGAGTTGAGCCAGGAAAGTTCTTACATTTGAGTAGGTAACACTTCAGTCAAAATCTACAGAGTTCATGGGAACAAGCAAAAGGCTGGCGGTGTTCCCGGCAAATGGAAGACCAAGTACTCTTCCATCAGCATACTGTCAGTCTGTACTGTCATCGCCTTCCACACTGTCATCGCCCTCCACACAGCAACGTGAGTGACTCTGCCCACATACAAAAGAGAAAAGCCAACATAAAAACAGTTAAGGAATGAATGATAGATATTAATGGTAGGTAATAGAAAATAATAAACCTATAGATGTTTCTAAGGAAAAGTCTCCAAGTAGGAACTGAATGATGAACTGGAACAGAAGCAATAATCTACATCATAAATGAATCATTAAAAATATCTATACAGGGAACCAGCAGTTAGCGTAATGGCTATGTCTCTGGACTCCCACATAGTCAACCGTGGTTCACGTCCTGGACCCGGTGGCTTAAATCTCACGCCGGGCGCATGTGCATGTGTGCCCAAGATCCCGAGAGGAGAATGGAGGAGAAGGGATTGCGGCGTGACCATCAACCCTGGGGGGTGATTTCTTGCTTTCTGACTCTATGTCTCTCTGTGTCAGGCGAGTGCGCGTGCCCTATAGCGAAAACCTCTCCCCCCCCCAAAAAAAAATATATGTATATACACATATATTTAGTTTAACAGGGAATGGAGGATGCTGAGGATGTAGAGCCAAATGAATATTGTACTGTAAGGAAAAAAACATCTATGAAGAGACAGATGCTGTGTATAGCCTGGCAATTTCTTAATTCGTAAGCATAAATTTTAATATTTAAAAGGGATCCAGGTAGAAGAAGGAATAAATAATTGGATGGTTTCAGACCTGTGCTATGCAGAAGACAATGAAGTAATGTGATACGATTTTAGAAGAAACTTAAAAATGATAAATTGTACAACCATGAACTTACTTCCCATTCATGCGGAAAACTGAATAACATCCTCAGATATGTATGAGTTAGGAAAAAAAATGGCACTAATAATAATGGCATTATTATTCTTGAAAGAAAAAGAAAAATACATTGGACCTATGCTCTCAAAAAAAAAAACAAACTCAGAAGACAGATAATAACTAATTGAGAATGAATAAAAAGCTGTATTACTACTGGGTTAACAGAAATTTCTATTCTGTATGAATAAAAAATCAATTCTACAGAGGACTATCAGGTGGTGAGATGGTTAAAGCGCTGGACACTCCCACATGGCCAACCATAGTTCGAGTCCCAGACCTGGTGGTTTGCTTTCTCACTTTCCCTCTCTCTGTCTGAAAATAAATGAATGAATAAATAAAATTAAATAAATAATTCTTTAAATAAAGAAATAAGTCCTATAGAAATTATTCTATGGAAAAGTAGATTTCTAATTCTAGAGTCAGAAATCAATTCTGTGACCTCAAGTAGAAGGTTTAATCCTACAGTATTACTTGCAGCTGTTTCTTTTTCCTGTACCAGGAAATACCTCTTGAGCACACATCCTTCATCAAGAGTGCAAATGGAATCCTTTTCCTGTATTGTAAAAGCTTAAAACTTGAAATAGCGCTTTCATCTTCAGACACTTGCTAATAATATCTAACCTGCACAGTGGAGATCTAGACTCAGTGAATTATTAAACAAAAGTTTTGTTTTGTCTAATTCACCTCTTGCAAAGTTATGGTAGCTAAGAGCATTTTATTAGCCAACACATTTAATTAATGCTTTTCTTGCTAATTGAAACTCATATCGAATTACCTGACCCATTGTGTTGCTTTTATTTTCATTGAGAAATAATAGTAAGTCACGATATGATTGTATCTGTCATGTAGCCCCCTTTTAATACCCTCTTCAGTCTCAGAATCCATGATGTATTTTTAGTCGTTCTTAGTGATTCAGTGTATAAACACATAGATATATATAATAGTTTATTTTAAAGATAGTTTTCAAATTTGATTGTATGACTTAATATTAGAGACAATTTTAAACATTTTTAATTTACATTATTCAAAGTGATTTTTTTTTTCCTTTCATAAATAGAAAACAAGACTAGGCCTAGCTGCTGTGGACAGATGTTAAGGTGGCACTGTGGTAACCTGAAACCATATAGGAAGGTTGGAGGTGTGGATCCCGGGTTTACCTGAGGGCGTCACTGTGGCCACGAGTACTCTCAGGGGGTTCTGGCTTCTCAGAAGGCTGCATTCTGTCATGGATCCCTGTCTTTCTTAAGAAGTAAAGAAAAACTTTTTTTAAAGTAAGGAAAAGAAAACAATACTTACAGGTCATTTTTTTCCCTTTTTTTTTAGATATGGCATGGCTGTTTTACGATCTATTCTAGTGTTGGATTTCCAAGAGCTTATCAGAATACTTTTGCACTTTTGATCATATACTCGTTTTCTTACAAAATGTGCATTTTAAATGTTAGGTAGCATTGATAGTGTACTATATTGTTATTATTTTAGATCAGGACACTAGATCATCTGGTCAGTATCCAGGATTGCTTTGGCTTGTCATTTCAAAGCAAGTGAGTACATTCTTGCAGGCCTACCTGTGGGCATGGCCAAATGCATTCTTATTTTGGACAATCTTCTTTTTGCAATTTCATGTAAATGTTGAAAAAGAGATATATTGAGTGCTAACAAACTCATCTGCCATCTCCATCTTGAACTCAGTTCTTAAGTTATTCTTTATACTCAAACTTGATTGACTTTTCTTCTTTTTTCAAAGTTTTGCCTTAAGGCGTGTGCACTAGCCAGAGAGAGAGACAGACAGACAAAAGCCAATAATTTGAGACTTTGAATATAGAGGATAATCACAACTAAATAAGACTTAAACTATGCATCTAAAATATTGACAGTATTTTCAAGGTGAGAATTTGAGGATATTTTTATTTTAAAAACTTTATTCCTTTCCTTGTTTGTCTGCTTTTTCACAATTAGTATTCGTTTATTTTTATAATACAAGAAATGCACTAATGAAGTACATTTTCCTCAGTCTAGTTTTTCATCATTGCATATGTTGCATTTGCAAACCTGCCAGCAGGACCGTTCACTGATGCTTGCGTGGATCAGTTTTGTGTATCTTCTCGCTCAACTGAATTACAGACTCCTAAAAGAGTAAATATGGCCTACCTGTGACATGAACAGGACCCAAGATGAGTACAAATGGAGGTCCTTATACCTCAGTCTCAAAATTTAAAACTACAAATAATACCAACATACTGTAAGATATATGTTCTACCCTTGTACCTATTAACTATATGTGTGTGTGTGTGTGTGTGTATGTATCAAACTTTCATTTTTATAAGACTGAAGTAATTTATCAAAGACAAATGTAATTGTCTTTCAAGTCATTGAAAGGGGCTGGCAGGTGGCATGATGGTTAAGGGTGCTGGACTGCCACATGGCCGACCACAGTGTGAGTCCTGAACCTGGCGGCTTGCTTTCTCACTTTCCCTCTCTCTCTCTCTCTCTGTTCTTCTCTGTTCAAATTTAAATAAATACATAAATAAATATAAAGTCAAATAAAATAATTCGTTAAAAAAATTGTTAAAGGGTAAAAAAAAAAGTAATTGAAAGTAGATGTAAGAGTTTATTTTTTTAACTAAAACTATTTTGAGGGGCTAGACAGTGGTTCACAGTGGTCCAGAGGTAAAACTGGCTGCTGGTAATCTGATCCACAAGGGAAGATTCCAGGTTTGTGCCTGGTGACCTCTCTGAGAACACAGGTACACATGTGCCCATGATCTGGAGTGGGCTGAAGCTGGGGCTGAATGGTGATCTCAAAACCCCATTGGGAGTCTCTGCATGTCTCTCTCTGACCTGCTTGGCCATGGAAGAAATACATAAATATAACTTTTTAAAATTATCTTTATATATATTTAAACTCTAAAACTTTCAAGATATTAAATTAAAATATCAAAGCTTTGAATTATGTAAAGATGATTCTTTTCATTCTTGTTTTTTAATTTCAAGAGGGTATGTGGCATAACCTCGTGTGAGAAAGAGAGAGAAAGCACTCCCCAGTGAGATATGGTCATGCCACAATCCTTTTACCTCCATTCTTCCTCCCTGTCAGGATTTGGGGCACAGCACACATGCTTGGTATATTTTTCAAGCCACTAGGGCTGGTATTTGAACCATGATCAGTCATGTGAAATCTGGCTGTCTATGCATAGCACTCAACCATTGCACTTTGAGGCCAGCCCATTAAAATGTCCTTTTATGGGACCAGCAGATAGTTTAATGGTTATCTTGCTGGACTCCCATGTGGTTGACCGTGGTTGGAGTCCCGGACCTCGTGGCTTGAAACTCACTAGGTATGTGTGCGTGCTTGCCCAAGATCCCAAGAGGAGAATGGAGGAGAAGGGATTGCGGCGTGACCATCCCCTCTGGGGGGTAATTTCTTGCTTTCTGTCTCTCTGTCTCTCTCTGTCTTTCTGGTGAGCACACTTGCCCTATAGCAAAAATCTCTCTCTAAAAAAGTAAAAACAAAAAATATTTAATTTTATGACATTTGTACTTTAAAGCAATAAAATTTATATTTCTATAAAAAGACAACTATTAGTGGAGGTGGGTGGCGTAATGGCTGGGGTGCTGAATTCTCACATGGTTGACCATGGTTCAAGTCCTGAACCTGGCGGTTTGCTTTCTCACTTTCCCTTTCTCTCTCTCTCATTGTCTGTTGCTGGTCAAATTTTAGAATAATAATAATAAATGGGATTAAATAAAAAAATAATTCTTTAAAAAAAATTTAAAAAGGCAATTATTGGCATGTCTATTAATCAATGTCCATTCAGTTACTCACTAAATTATTGGCATAATGCTTTATGTATATTACATATAAACTTGGATTTATTCAAATTTAAAAGTAATATGAGTGGTTAAGTATTGAAAAGTATTCTTCATTATGTGTAAAACTTGGGGGCCCAGCAGGTGGTGTGGTGGTTAAGGCACTAGACTCTCACATGGCTGACTGGTTAGAATCCAGTATTGCATAGGTTACTTTCTCACCTTCCCTCTCTCTCTTCCTCTCTATCTCTGGTGGGCATGTGTGCCCTTTAGCAAATTAAAAAGTAATAATAATAATAATACATAAAATTTAAATAAAAAGAAAAACAACTTTGAGCAAGAGTGCTTAATTCTGAGTACCTTAAAAATTCCAAACAAGAACACAAGGAAATATAAGGAAAAGGGACACTAACATGGCTGGGCAACAGAACGTTATTATGTAAGAATCTAATGTAGTCATATTAACTGAAAGGAAAGATTTGAATATTGTTGTTTCCTTTATTTATAAGTGCCTTTTCCTTTCAAATTTTCTCTTTACTTGAAAGTGGTCTGTCAGTCTCAAACATTAGCAGAGATAAAACCCACAAATCTTCAAAGGACTAGCATATACTAGACTTCTGTTTCAATAGCATATGCCAAGACATGTAGCAATGTTTTTCTGAGATCTGAAAGATTTTAATTATGAAAGCAAATGTTTAAGATTATAGATTGTGTAAAGAGGTGTCTATGTTTTCTTTAATTTTTTTTTATTTTTTAAAGAATTATTTATTTTATTTTATTTATTATTTTTGCTACAGGGCATGTGCATTCATCAGAAAGTGAGAGAGACAGAGAGAGAGAGAGAGACAGAGAGAGACAAGGTGAGGAAGCAAGTCGCCAGGTCTGGGACTTGAACCATGATTGACCATGTGCCAATTTAGCTGCCTTAACCACCTGCTGGCCCAATAAATTATTTTTGTTCGGTGCCCTCTGACTGTGCACAGCATCAGGGGAAATATACCTTATGCACCTTGTCCACAGAGTTAATAATAAAATATCTTGTAGAGCACTGTTTAATAATAGCCATAGGATTTATTGATTTAATTTGAAAGTCATAAATATAATAATCAAGAAATTGCTAAAAATATACATGGGAGAGAGTCACTTACTTATTTGTTGGGGGAAAGATTCTTTTTTAATTTTTTTTTTTGGGGGGGCACATACGCACACACACCAAGTGTGTTTCAAGCCTCTGGGTTTAAGATTCAAACCACAGTCGCCCTTGTGGAAGTCCAACGACATAACCATTATACCATTTGCTGGTCCCAAGAGAGATTCTTAAACATACATTATAATGTTTCTTGGAAATCACCAAATGAATGAGTAAACGGAAATAGAAATGGAATTAATTAAGGATTTAAGATTGAGAAAAGCAGCAAAACAAATGGGGATAAATGGTAGAAACTGCCAGCAAAGTTCCCTCTCTTCTCTAGAGTTTATGGTATGCATCTGAACATTCCTATTCTTAACATTATAAAACAGGGCCAGCTCTATAACCTACTTCCTGGGTAAGAGAGCCAGATTCCACAAGGCTGACTACAGTAGGGGTCCTAGAACTGGTGTCTTGAAAAACAAACTGGGTGTGTGTGTATGCATGGCCCAAATCCCCACAAATGGAGAAATGAAGGAGAAGGGATTACAAGAAAACAATGCCCTACTGAGGGATGCTCTCTCCCTTTCTCTCTGTCTTTCTCTGGAGAGCGCATACACCCTCTGGAAATTTAAAATGAATTAAAGAAATGAGGGACCAGCAGGTAGACATGGTATTACAGGCATTGGATTGCCACATGGCCAATGGTAGTTCAAGTGCCGGGCCCAGCTGCTTGAAAATCATGCTGGGAATGTGTGGATGCATGCCCAAAACCCCTAGAGGAGAATGGAGGAGAAGAGATTGTGATATGCCATCCTCCTTGGGGGGGGGGGATTTCTCACTTTCCCTCTCTTTCTCTCTGACAAGTACATGAGTCCTATGGCATAAACCAAAAACAAATTAGGGAAATAAAATGAAATGATAAAATAAATCATTACAACGTATCAGTAAAAGTAAAAGATTAAGGTCTAGCCTCTGTAACCACCTATAACTTAACAGAACTGCAGTGCTGGAATTCACACGGCTGACTATGGGTTTGGTCCCCTAGCCTTTTGGATCTGAAACATGTGGAGCATGTGTATATGTACTGAAGATCCCAGTTAGCTAGAGAGCTAAGAGAAGGGGACCGTGACATGATAAGATCCTGTAAAGTATGTTTCTCTCCCTCTCTCTGTCTCTCTCTCTCACTTATGGGCTCATACATGCTCTCTGTTAGGACTAAAATAAATTAAATAATTTTAATAATAAAGTAAATACTAATATACCCTCTCAAAAGCAAGCCCAGTGTGACTTCTGAAAGGGGATGTGTTTACAGCATCTGTGCAAGCATGCATCTTCTTATGAATCTAAGGATGGTATCTGTCTTGTGCTAGAAATATCTTCATTTTTATAAGCACAGAGCATGATTTAACACAATTATGCTACTGAAAGAAATTCTGAATTTAACTTAATAGTTTTTTAATAAGGAAAATAAAAAAAAAATTTATTTTCCATTTGTTGAAGCAAGTATCAGGCCATGTCATTCTTCTGTGGTCTTATCTCAAAATATCTGTATTTTTCCTCCAAAATAAGACACGATCTATAAAGTATTTGTGTATCTCAAGATGATTTCACTGAAACCAGTGCAGGGTTTCAATAAGGTAATCAAATTCTTCAGAGACTCTTCTAAATATAATTCCTAACCTGTAAGGTATTTTATATTCTCTCTAAAAGAATACCTGACAGAAATAAAATATGAAAGGATTTCCTCCTCAGTCCCCAGAGACATGCAGTGGATCTGATTCTGTCTCAGCCTGAGTCAACAAAAGGTATTAATGGAAATACTACAGCTCAGTATGCTCCAGATTGCTCAAGTTAGCAAAAATAGTCTAAGAGTAAAAATTTTAAAATTAAAAAAAAAAAAATAAAACAAGCTAGAAAGGCTTAAAGGTTAGGAACTCATGGTGAACCTTAAAAATTACAACATCATTAAACTGCATCTTGATGATACTCTTGAGAGATATATTAGGCAAACTATGATCAACACATTTCTGTTTTATAATCCTATTTTCATGATTCCGATACTGTTTTTATTAAGAATAGGATTTATTTTAGACTCAGATATTTCAGTACCATCTGATAAACATCACTTTTTCCTACTATATATATGCACTCAAATTTCAGTTAAATTATTGGTAAAATGCAAGGTTGTCAGTTTTTTGCAGTAACTAAAACATAGTATTACTTTTCTATAAATTCTAAAATAGATAGGAACTTAAAATGTTAGAACTAGAGCAGAGTTTTTCATTTATTTATATTTTATTTATGGCTTCTTCTGAAATAATCTTTCTTCTACAATGTGGATTTTCTGTAAAATGCCTTAGCCCTACATAACTAGGAAATAGAGGGGTGACGTTCAGGTCATGTGGAAATTGCGTTGGCATACCATGATATTCTCTAGCACTTTTGTGCTTTGAGCCCCAAAGTAACTGCTGATTGCAGCAAGCCATGAAAGAATACAAGGGTATAGTGTGATACATGGTCTGCTGACCCCGTCCCCTACCTCTGGGCTCAGGCTGATAACCTTTCTGACTTAGAAGTGATTGTTAGTTACTTTCAGACTTGAATACTGTATAGAATGATGACATCCAAGATATATGTCCACATTCTAAATTGCGAACATCTTTGAATACTGTCTTATATGAAAAGTTCTTTACATGTAATTAAGTTAAGAATCTTGAGATAAAGATATCATCTCAAATTATATGAACAAGCCCTAAATCCAACAACCAGCATCCTTATAAAAAAGAAAGCAGAGGAAGTTTTGAGACAGACAAGAGGAAAGACATAGTGACATACAGGCCAAATCCATGAGAAAATGAAGGCAGAGATTGGTGTGACACAGCACTTGCCAAAGAGTGTTGGTAGCTACAGGAAGTTGAAAGATGCCAGAAACAGACATTTTTCCTAGTGTTTCTTGGAGAGAGTGTTGCCCTGCTGATACAGTAACTTAATTTTAGACTTATGACCAGAACTGTGAGGGAAGACATTGTTATTATTATTATTATTTTGAGAGAGATTTTTGCTGTAGGGCATGTGTGCTCACTGGAGAAACAGAGAGATAGAGAGACAGAAAGCGAGAAATCACCCCCTGGGAGTGTGGCCATGCTGCAATCCATTCTCCTTCATTCATCTCCAGGGATTTTGGGAACACACTCAGACACACTCAGCGTGAAGTTTAAAACTGCTGGGTTTGGGACTCAAACCACAGTTGACTACCTGGAGTCCAGTGACGTAATCCTTATGCCATCTTCTGTTCCCATAAATTATTATTTCAGACTGTTAAATTTGTAGTAATATGTTACAGTATTCCTGGAAAATGAATGCGTCTTATAATTTCCTTTATTATCTCCATAATAGTACAACCTAACTCAAAATTCCCTTATTTCTCCATCCAAAGCTAACTTTTCTTTTTCTTTAGGGGGGGGGAGGGGAGAGGAGTTGTATATATATTGTAATATGTTTACCTGTTGGTAATTCTCTTTATCTTTATAATTGCATCACTATATTTATAACAAATGTTATTTTTTTTGTTTTGTTGTGTGTTCTGGTTGCAAAGTCTTACAAATTTTGAGTGGCCTGCCAATTTGTAATGTAATATAAATGCCTGTTTTATATGAATAGATGCTCCATCATGAAATGTTATTTCATATATAACCTGCCAGCATAAAACAGTAGTAATCACTAAAAATTTTTTCATAATTTCTAGGGTACATAAGATTAAAAAAAAAAAAGGATTTGAAGTGATCTTGGTGGTCATTTTGTCTAACCTCCAGATTAATTCAACAATCCTCTCTATATCATTTCATCTAATAACTAAAAATTGCTACTGAAAGAACACTCCAAACTTCATTATGTAGCTCATTCAAGTTACAGTTTTATAACCATCTTGGGCTTCTAAATTCAAACTACTTCAAATATATTTATATCTCGTTTCATTTATACTTACTTTTTTCTGAATTTGCATATTAAAATAGATGCAAAAGAGTCTTTGTTTAGATAAAATCAAACTTGAGACTAAGAGTGACTAAGAGTTTACTAGTCAAGACAGATGGCTGAAGGCAGGCTTGGATTAGAAAAATATAGAGAGTAGGAAGGAGTAACATTCTCTAAGGAAATATTAGAAAGTAAGTATATGATCTGGATAAAACTGCACAAATATCTATCACCTAATGGATGGATGAATAAAGTATGGTATATCCATAGCATGCAACGTTATTTAGCAATATAAAGATAGTACAATGTGGATGAGCCTTGAAACATCCTATGAAAGAAGTTGTTCACAAAAATAAAAACATTTAAAAATGTAAAATCTCACACATATCATGATTCCATTTTTATGAAATGCCATAAACAGACAAATCTTTGGAGACAGTATTAATAAATAAGTGATTTCCAGGGACTCTGAGGAAGAGATAATGTGGAGTGATTTCTAATGGATTGTTTTATAGGGATGATGAAAATTTTCTATTAATAATATTATAGTACTGGGATCAGCAGTTGGCGTAATGGCTATGTTGCTGGACTCCCATGTAGTCAACCACAGTTCTAGTCCCAGACCCATTGGCTTAAACTCACACTAGGCGTGTATGCATGCATGCCCAAGATCCTGAGAGGAGAATGGAGGAGAAGGGATTGCCATGTGGCCATCCCCCCAGGGGGTGATTTCTCGCTTTCTGTCTTTCTATCTCTCTCTGTCTTTCTGGCAAGCACATGTGCCCTCTAGCAAAATCCTTTCCAAAAAAGTAAAAATAATATTATAGTACTGTGGTTGCATAATTCCCATACTATAAACTACTGAATTGTAATGTGAAGAAGGTAAAATGTATGATACATGAATGATATCTCAAGTACACATACACACATTCACACATCACTCAAAACAAAAACAAAACAAAATAACAGCTACATGCTATCAGCAGCTATGAGAAAGGGAGAAGGGAATTGATGTCAAAAATCTGAATAGACTTGAGAGCCTGACAACCTTCAAGGCACCTACAGATAGATGGTAGTCTTTAAAATCATGGCCGTCTGAACAGAGCACAGCAGTCAAAACTAGATCTGAGTTCTCCATACTCTGATTCAAAGGTAAGTGTAAGGAGACTAGCAGAAGGTGGTTGTGTGAAAGGGTAGGAGCCCTCTGAAATCTTGGAATTTACTAACCAAGGAGCCTATCCAGAATGGTGCTACATGGAGAGAAGCTGTGGGCTCCAAAGCTAATTTGAGAATGTTCAAATAGAGTGGGAAGGGGAAAGAGAGCGAACACGTTAAAAAAAACAAAAACAAAAACAAAAACAAAACAAACAAACAAACAAAAACACACACACACACACACACAAAACCTGTATTTTTTAAACATCATTGAGAATAACAAACATTCTGGAGCCATGAGGTTAGGTACGCTATTTTGATCCATCTGCTCTAAGATTATAGGAAGGCTAATTGGATTTGTATGTGACTAGCAGAAACCATGTAAATATATTATATAAGAAATAAAATTAAGTGCAGAATAACTTAACTACAGCAAATATAGACATGACCCTTCCCCCCCCAAAAAAAAAAGAAAGAAAAAGAAAAATTGACTCAGCATTTAAGGGCAAGCTAAAGAAATTTAATAAAATTATAGAACAACAAAATGTGGGATTAGAAAACTCAAACTAGGGTTAGGATTCTGGTTAGGGTTAGCATGATTAAGGAAGACAGAATGGTAAAAAAGATCTTAAATAACTTAAGAAATAATCAGAAGAAAAGGAAAGAAACAACCAGAAATGAAACTAAATTAGAAGTGTTATTCTTCCTGTTAAGAGATTATAAAATGGAAAGGAGGAAACTGTTTAAATGAAAAAGAAGAAACTATGCTAATTGTAGTGGCTTAATCATTATTCATTGTATACATGTACTGAAAAATTACATCGTATCCCCACAAACATGTAAAATTATTATATGTTAATAAAAACTATTCTGTTAAAAAAATTAAAAATAAAAAAAATAAGTAGTTACAGAGTGTTTAGCCAATGCTAAAGAGCAAGGAAATCAAAGCAAAGCACTGAAATGTAATGAAAAGGAAAAATTATACTTTAAAAATATTTTTCTAAAATAAAGTCCTTGAAACAGCTTATTGAAAGGACAAATGACATATCTGGGAAAACTGACCCAAAAAGTTAAAACAAGACATCCTGGTAAAACTTTTAGACATTAACAACATATTTTTTTTCTGGTAGGCAAAAACTAGGTCACTGAAAAGAAAATCATACTGTTACCAGAATAAAGCATACCTTGATATGCCAGAAAATATCTGCATAATATATTGATAAAACACAGGAAATAAAATGTACGTCAAAGATTTTACTTACAACCAAGCATATTTTAAACACATAAGCTATAAACTACTATGAATAGGAAATTTCTTTTTCTTAAACATTTATTTATTTTAATTTGCTACAGGGCTCAAGTACTTTCCAGAGAAAGACAGAGAGGGAGACATTGAAAGTGAGAAAGCACTCCCAAGAGTTTGACCACTCTGTAGTCTTCTCCACTCTCCTCTTGAGAATTTAGGCATGCACTTAACACACGTCCAGCATGCTTCTCAGCCCACCAAGGCTGAGACTGCAACCATGAGGTCAGCCATGTGAGATTCAGACATTTTAACCACCATGCCACTTAGCAGCCCCAGGAAATAATTGTTTTGTAATGAGGCCTTTCCTTTAACTAAACTTCACACAGGAGTTATAGAGAACAATAAATACAAATTATATGTGAAATAAGTGATAATATAACAAAGATAAATAGTACGTAATGTGTACATACACCTTGAAAAGGTACAACTATCCATTGGACTTTAAATTAGATGCTGTAAAGACTCATTCTACTCTTCCCTCTGCTTTTGGTTATGTTTGAAATTATTTACAAATAAGAAAGTTAATAGAAGAGAAAATTTTGGAGTTTCTTGTTTAGAGATCTCCTAATAACCCAGAAGAGAAGCAGTAAAGCCTTGAAAGATAGCAATAATAAGGGGAATAGAAAGGAGAGGACGTATATCTTATTAGAATTAGCAGAAGTTGTGATCTGAGGGATAAAAAGTCATGTTGAGGAAGACTCCATGGAGATTGTGAAGACAAGCACAGAGGGTGGTAAGGTATATGTGGACAGATGACAAAATAATTAGCTGTAATAACATTTTGAAGTAAAAGTTCAAATTAATAAGAGCCTATCAAATAACCAGAAATGACTTTCTCTTCTTTCTCCTCTTTTTCCATCTGTTCTTCCCTTCATTGATCCCTATCTGCTGCTCTCTTCATCCCTTTAAATTTGAAAAACATTGTTATTTTTAGCAAATGAGTCCTATCCTTGTGTTAAACATACAAAGTAAACAGGAAAAAGCTGAAAGTTTGAAAGGGAAAATAGGCTACTGCCTTCTTGGGGTCCCCAGAATTAGAGAATTTGAAACTCTTTTAACTATTTATCCTGGCATTTGCTTTTGTGCAAATACTAACAATTCTGAATGTATCAATTAATAAATGATCTACTGTCTTCAAATTAAGAGAAATATTTTGTTTCTGAATTTATGTGCCCTATAATCCCAGTGTGATTATGTCACATTAATGTTAAAATCAATATTTGGGACTTGTGTCCTTATGAGTTGTTTAATAGTGCTACTCATAAGGCAGTTAGTACACTCTAATTACTGTTCCTTTCTTTTATCTTTTGTTCCCTTTTTTTTGTATTTTAATAGGTTTATTTTATTTTTCCTGGAATTTGTAATTACTCATTTTTTCATTTTTGGTTTTATTTGGTCCTTTATAGTGAAAGTTCTCACAACAATGATAGTTCCTCTTTTTTATAGTTTTCTTTAGTTGAGGTAAAATAGTGCATTAAACTATTCATAAGGTCAGCCACCATCTATTTTCTCAGGTTTTCTCCCTGCTCCCCAAAAGACAGGGGGAGGAACATAGTTTTTAAAAGCTACTGCACAGAAGTCAGTGGGTGGCATGGTGGTTAAGGTGCTAGATGACCACTTGGCTGATCACAGTTTGAATTCTATACCTGGTGACTTGCTTTTCTACTTTCTCTCTCTGTGTCTATCTGGTGAGCACATGTACCTTGTAGCAATTTTTTTGAAAAATGATTAATAAAATTAAGTAATTCTTTTAAAAATACATAAAAATAAAGGCTAGTGTATAGCTGTAGGCTCAAACATCCTATAACCATAATTCTGAGAATGTCTGTCCTGGAACTGCACAGGGAGAGGCAAGGCATTGCACAATTTAAAAGCACAGTTTAAACCTACTTCTAATGTGTGGTATGGAATATAAATGAATTCCTATGTTTCAAGTACTTAGAGAAGTTAATTTATAGGTAAATGACACACAGTGTTTTTTTGGAGGGGGATGGAGATTTTTGCTATAGAGCATGTGCACTTGCTGGAGAGTCAGAAAGAGACAGAGACAGAAAGTGAAATCACGCCCCAGGGGGGATGATGATGTGATGACGCTGCAATCCTTTCGCCACCCTCCTTTTGGGATCTTGGGCACACACACACACCCCTCCAAATCTGGGACTCAAACCACAGCTGGCTATGTGGGAATCCAGAGACATAAACATTATGTCATCTGCTGGTCCCAACATATGGTATTTTTAAGTAAAACTTTTCTCCCTACATTAAATATATGGCTTCCTCTTTTTTGGCTTGTTCTACTCTTTTGCTGGAATAGACGCTCCAGGAGCATCTAGAGGAAGTATGACTGAGATGTTGCAAGTTGAAAATATATGTTTTCTACCCTTACATCTGCTCAAACTTAATTTTAGTCATATGATTAATTAAATTTCAATCAGTTACAGGCACTCCTCACTTAACAACCAAGTTACATTTCTATAACTAGGTGGTTAAACAAATTGATTGATAAATGTTTAGCTTAAAGATAAATGTCTTATGGTGTGTTGTGGGGCCACTGGGTATGTATTTTTCAATAGATATCACAAGACACCACACTGGAATAATGTTATTCTTTCCATGCACAAAACCATACATTAGATAAGAGCCAGAAAGTGACAAGACACACAACACAATATAAATCTGGCATATTCATTTTTTTAATTATTCTGAATACTACTAGGGTGCACAACAAAGTACAAGTTTCTAAACGAAGAATGTGGTACTGCACAATTGTGAACACTTCATGCAGTGAATACTAATCCATTGTGGATGGAGACAGAGACTGAGAAAGGGGGTTCCTAACCCTAGTGGACTGACTGAAGGTCAGAGGGGTGGTTAAACAGCTATGTCTTCTGTGAGGAGTTGCTGTATTTGATTAATCAATTAGTGCACTGGGCAATTAATTTGTATCCTTTTTAAAACCTCAGGTGGATAAAGTAGGGATTTTCTTCATAGAAATTAGTAAATTCTCCCACTGAAGAATCTCAGTGACTAGAGGTTTCAGGGAACAAAGACAGGGCTTACAAGCAATGAGTTGTATTTATCACAGAGTATGTGGCAACTATCCAAAGAAAATGAGCTACTAATGTTGCCTGAAGAAGACTGCCTAGAACTCGCTATCCCCCAGGCTCTGAAATCGTGTCTTCAGGAACCATAAACTACTTCCACTGCCAGTGATGCTCCTTGTTTACAATAGAATGTGGACTAGATACATGAAAGTCAGTTTTGTTGTAAGTAAAATTTTTAGCCACCAGGTCCAGATTCAAACACTGTCATCAGCTATGAGGGAGTGCAGTAGCTAAATACCATACTACCTCCTGGCCCCCAAACTGGATTTTTAATATACACACTGAAGAGAAAATGGGACAGGATTATGCATGAAATTAACATATTGAAAAAACAAGTTAAAGTATTATTTTAAAGTTGAAATGAAATACTAAGAGATACAATACATAAATCCAGGAATTTATTGTATTCATTGATTAAGGTATTCTACAACACAAAAATGAACAGAATGGATGAGAACAAAGAAATCCATGAACTGAAGAAAGATTAGCATCTTTAGACTGGAAAATACCACAAAATGGCACAAGCAAATTTTTAAAAATACTCAGAAATCCTATGCATGAGAAAACACTGAACCCTAAATAGATATAATTATAAATTTCCAGATAAAATACACATTAAGAAATAGTAATCACTCTAATATTCATTTTTTATCTATAATCTTGACCTAAGTGAGTTGGTCTATACTTCGCCTCTTTGATTTCATCCTATTGTCCTCCTTGCTCCCTTATGCTGCAACCAAACCAGCCTTTTATCTGCCCCGCAAGCACCAGAAAGCTTGTTTATTAATTAGAACTTTTGAATGTGCCACTTATGTTAGGGGTGATGCCCTTACAAGCTGCTTTTTTATTATTTAGGTTTCAATTTAAAAAATAAAGTTTTCTTAGTGTAACCTGACTCTCTTTCTGACTTTCACTCTTAGTTCATACCTGGTAACTCTCTATTACATAAATTTTCAATTTCTACAAAAAAGTATGATTTCTAATCTGATTACTTGCTTTATATCTGTCTACTCTTTATTAGCATATAAGATTTTTGTAGACAAAAACTGCTTTAGTAAATATTTTTATTGTTATTATTTACTCAGCTACAGAAATTTAATTTCGTACAGATTAGTCAATTAAGTATTTGCTAAATGTATTAATTAATAAACAACATGATAGTTTTCAATGAATAAGTCACTTAATCACTCTGAAACTCAGTTGCCTCATTCCTTTTTCTTAAACAGAGTTTCCTCACCACAAGCTTTCTATCTCAACCTCCCACCTCCCATCTGGGATTACAGGCATTTCATCGCAGTTGACTCTTAAAAAAAAAAAAAAAATTAGATGGTTTCTGTGGTTCCTACAATTTGCTTTATTATGATCTAAGACACTATTTACATTAAAAAGCTAATTTACAAAGTTAAATATTAGCCCCTCAAGCTCTCAGATTTCTTCTATGTAACACTAAATATTTGTCTTTTTGTTTTTGATGTTAACCATGAATAGGAACTTTCTTTCTATATTGGAACATGTCTGTTCTATGAGTCTTAGTTGCAGACAAAATTGACTCCTGACTCTAGAAGCCAAGGAGCTTAGTAAAGAAATTATTCCCAGACCTCCCACATTTTTAGGCCATAATAAGCGATCTAAATGTTGTACTCAGGTGCTTTTTTTTTTTTTCAAATAGCAGAGGATTCATTATGGTGGCAAAAGGTGCAGTGTTTTCCAGGGACAGAAGTGTCAGTGATGGGTATGTTCAGAATCCATTGTTGCTAGTAACAATAGACAAAGCTGTGGCATCCAATGATCAGTAACTTCACTGTGGAGAACACTGCTAAAATGATTTTTGGTACAGAGCTGGATATTACAACTTAAACTTCTCTTATCTGTCATCATTTTCTGTTTGATTTATTAATTTATTTTTCATGAACTGTCCAATATACTTTTAGTAAGTGGAGTTTATAACACCCTGATTCTGCTTTTTATGCTTTTAGCCAAAATCACTAATAACTCACAATGGAAGTTACAAAGTCTTTATAAAATAATCTGAGAAAGTTCTTAGAAATTTTTAGAAAGGGCCAGCCAGTGGCATGGTGGTTAAGGTGATTGGATCACACATGATTGACTATGTGGTTTTAGTCTCAGACACAGAGGCTTGGAAGACACACAGAGCATGTGAGCATCCATGTTCAAAATCTTGAGATGAGAATGGAGAACAGATTGCAGCATGGCCATACTCCCTAGGGGGTGCTTTCTCACATTCCTTCTCTCTCCAGTGAGTGCACACATCCTATAGCAAATTTAAAAAGAAAGAAAGAAAAACTATCAATAGTCTAAAGAAATGAGACTAGCATAGAGCATAAGTTTTAGTATATGAATAATCTCCAAGTTATAATAATTCAACTTATGATTGTGAAATTTTAAGATGTTACAAAAGCAGTACACATTCAGTAGAAATCATACTTTATATTTTGAAGTTTGATCTTTTCCCAGGCTAATGATATGGACTACAATACTCTCTTTCTGATGCTGGGCAGTGGCAGCTAGTCACTCTGGGGATTTTTTGTTTGATTTTGCTCTTTAGGTTTTTGTCATAGGGACTGTTTACTCACCAGAGAGAAAAAGAGACATAGAGACACAGAGAGAGACAGTGAGAAATTACCCCCTAGGGAGGATGGCCACACCACCATCCCTTCTCTTCCGTTCTTTCCTCAAGATTTTTGGCACACATACACATACACACACATCCAGTGTGATTTTCAAGCCGCCAGGTCTGGCTCTGAAACTGAGGTCAGCCATGTGTAAGTCCAGAGCCTTAACCACTACACCATCTGCTGCTGGCCCATCTGTCTTTTTTTTCTTTCAATAGACTATTCAGTAAATTACAAGAAATGTTCAACACTTTTTTTGTTTGTTTGTTAGTTTGAGAGAGATTTTTGCTATAGGACCATGTGTGCTCACCAGAGAGATGGAGAGACAAAAAGCGAGAAATCACCTTCAAGGAGGGATGGCCACACCACAATCCCTTCTCCTCCACTACCATCTTGGGATTTGGGGCACACATGCACATATGCCTGGCATGAATTTCAAGGTGCCATATCCAAGACTCAAACCACAGCTGACCATATGGGAGTCCAGCACCTTAACTACCAGATCACCTGCTAGCCCCAGCACTTTGTTTTAAAATAATCTTTGGATTAGGGAACCAGCAGTTAGCGTAATGGCTATGTCGCTGGACTCCCACGTAGTCGACCGCGGTTCACGTCCCGAACCCGGGGGCTTAAAAAACTCACGCCGGGCGCGTGTGCGTGCGTGCCCAAGATCCCGAGAGGAGAATGGAGGAGAAGGGATTGCGGCATGACCATCCCCCCTGGGGGGTGATTTCTTGCTTTCTGTCTCTATGTCTCTCTCTGTCTGTCTGGCGAGCGCACGTGCCGTACAGTGAAAATCTCTCAAAAAAAAAAAATCTTTGGATTAGATAATTTTGTTCAACTGTAGGTTTATGAGTGCTCTGGGTTCATTTAAGGTAGGTCAGGCTAAGCTATGATGTTCACCAAGTTAACTGTATTGAATGCATTTTTGACTTACAATATTTTCAAGTTATGATGGCAGAATTAAGAGATATCCTCATTGTAAGCAGAAGATCTGTATATTGGAATAAACTTTTTGATGGCAATTTTTAACATGCATATTCTTTGTCCCAGGGGAAAAAAACTATCAACAGAAATATATACACATATCTATTTATATATATTTAATATATATGTATTTATATATAAGTTTAAGGTCCAGCCTCTCCGAGTGTATATACATAAATACATATATAATAAATATAAGTATATATAAGTTTATACATATACACATATACATATATATAATGGATGTTAATTACAGCCTTGTTCATAAAAATGAAAAACACTGAAGTTGATGTTGGAAGAATCAGAGAATTGGTTGTTGGTATTATTTTTGTTTTTATAAATAATTATTTCCTTTATTTTATTTATCATTATTGTTATTTTTAATTTGATCAGAGCAAGACACAGAGAGAGAGAAAGCGAGAAAGCAAGTTGCCAGGTCTGGGACTTGAACTGTGGTCAGTCATGTGGGAGTCCAGCGCCTTTAACCACCATGACAGCTGCCAGCCCCAGTGGCTGGTATTATTAAACACTTCAGAAAGAGATATCAAAAAGTGAACTTACATATATTAATTTACAATTATTTTATTTATGTGTTTATTTTTAATACCAAGCATGTATTTACTTTTTGCTTTAGTCTTAAAATCTTTTTAAAGATATGTAAGTAAACGTGGTGAACATAGTTTCTAATTTCTTATCACTGTGGATGTCTTCTCTTGTAGTAGTATTATCAACTTGCTTTAGTGTCAGTTAGCTGCTCTAGTGCCAGCTATTTTGGCGCTGCCTTACTAGATATGAGAAATGAAATAAAGCTCTGTAATGGTTATTAAAATGATGCAAAATTTTAAGAGAAGTGATGAAATAAACAATATCACTAGGCAGTTGCAACTGTGTAGAGATTCTCTAAGTGCTAAACGAAAGAAAGCAAACAAATAAGACTTCATTACACAGTTGACCAAGCTCTGCAAATGATGGGCCATCTTCAGTGCCTTATGACTGCCGGCTCCCACTAGGGATTTCAGGCCAGCACAGAAGACAATAAAACAAAACACAGTCAGCCAAGGGGAAGTTTTAAGAGTTATGATTCTGAATTTATTTAAGAATCTTATAAGATTAATAGATAACAAGCTGATTAGAGAAAATTAGGGGGCTCTAGTTCTAAATTCAAATATATTTCATTTTATATATATATATATTTATATTTATATATATATATATAATCTAACATACTTTTACAGAGTTTTGCAAAAAATATAAACAATGTAAAATGCATATGCCCAGAATTCTCTACTACTCTCTCATAAATTTGACATATGGAAATCATATTCATGTTTATTTATGAGATGTATAAACAAGAGTTACATAGTTCCTGAAAATAACATAAAATCTTTAGTAACAGCTCTGATGCCCTGAAGTGCATTTCAAAATCCAAATCTGACTACTATCATGAAGTAATCTGTCCTTGTGTAACAAAGGCAAATCATATGCCATATTTCTAATCTTTTAACAGAGTCAGCATTGCAATGCAATGTATTTGCTATACTTTGTCACATAATGACTTCCAAACTTAATTATTTTTTAATCACAGAAAACTTCCATCTATCTATTTGGTTGAGAAAATCTGATGAATCAGAGAATTGGTTGTTGATATACTTTTTATTTTTTAAAGTATTATTTTCTTTATTTTGGTTGAGAAATATCAACCAAATAATAGAGTTTAATCAACTTGTAAGACTGCAAGAGTTTACAAGTATTTCTTAGTACAATAATAGTTTAAAGACATTAATAGACTCCTGGGGCCAACAGATGGTATGGTGGTTAAGGTGCTCGACACTCCCACATGGCCAACCACGGTTCAAGTTCCAGACTTGGTGGCTTGATTTTTTACTTTCCCTTCCTCTCTGTGTCTCTCTCTGGTCAAATTAAAATAAATGAATGAATAAATAAAATTAAATAAATAATTTTTTAAAATAGACTCCTAAAATCTGGTTCTTTGCTTTTTAAAAATCATACTGAGCTTTTTTCTGAAAAATAAAATTTATGATAATTAATGTATAACATAAAGTTCTCTGATATTATTCTCTTATGAACACCTACACTGATTTTTAAAAATTATTTATTTATTTATTTTACAATTAAAGTATAAATTTATTTGGGCACAAAAACTTTTTGAAATTCGTACATAGTTTTCCCATTACACGTATTTCTATGAGCTCTTTTTATCTGAAACTTTTTTAAATTAATTGTCACAGTACACAAAAAGTGATTTCTCATCCAGAATATACTGCATAGTTACTTAATCATGCATGTTTTCATCAATTATTGTTCATTTCTAGTTTCATATTTATATATATAT
>NW_006159764.1:4139780-4141793 GCF_000334495.1 Tupaia belangeri chinensis
TTTTAGTCAAAAGTCATAAAATGCTATTTCACCAGTTCATTCTCATGTACTTAATCTATCTTCTGTTGTGGTTCAATCTTCCCGATTGAATTCTGTGATATCATATTCAACTCCAGACTTGTCCCTACAATTAAGCTGGCCATTTTCTTAGTTTTTAAACTCTTATTTCTGTGTGTCTGTATTTAATTTTCCTGGTAAAGCACTCCCTTCAGAACTTCTTGGAGATCTGGTCTGGTGTTGGTAAATTCTTTCAGGTTTTGTTTATCTGAGAATATTCTTTTCTTTTCTTCCCATATGAAGGATAATCTCTCTGAGCACAGTATTCTTGGTTGAAATTGCTTTTCCCTTAATACTTTGAATATATTTTCCTATTCTTTCCTCGCTTGCATTGTTTCTGATGAGAGATCTGCTGTTAGCCTGATGGGATATCTTTTGTAGGTAACTTGCTGTTTCTCTCTTGCCAATCTTAGTATCTTGTCTTTGTGATTTTGATCAGTCTGGCTAAAAATGTGTCTTGGAGAAGATCTTCTTGGATTGATTCTATTTGGGGTCCTTTGTATTTCTTGGGACTGAATTTTTGAGTGTCTCTCTCAGTTTGGAAAGTTTTCTTGCAGGATTTCATGGAATAGATGGTCAATGCCCTTATAAGTGTCTTCACCTTCTGGAATACCAGTTATACAGATGTTTGCACGTTTGATGGTATCTAGAATTTCTCATGTATTATTTCATGTTTTTGGGTAATTTTTCAGTCTTTGTGGATTTTTCTAGGCCAGCAATTTTCTCTTCTGCATCTGAGATTCTATTTTCTGGATGATCTAGTCTGCTTTTAATACTTTCAAGGGAGATTTTTTTACTTCCTATATTATAGCCTTCATCTCTAACAGGTCCATTTGATTCTTTTTTTAAATTGTGTAATTCCTCTTTCAGATCTTGCAAGAATTTTCTCACCTCTTGGAACTCATCAGCTCCTTTCTCCTTTCTCTTCTGCAGTGCATTGTCTCTCTTCTCTTCCATCTCTGTTAGCTTTGTCATTATGAACAGTCTAAATTCTTTATCATACATTTCCATGATTTCCATTGAACTGTCTGTGGATGAAGAGGAGTTATTCTTTTCCCTCGGAGGAGAGGTATTTTCTTGCTTTCCCATATTTTTTTTTGTGGCCCTGTGGTGATTTCTAGTCATCTAATGGATGGTATGTTTGTTCCTAATTCTTGAAATTCAATCTGAGCGTTCAGGAAAGTGCAGAAAGAGGTGATCTGGAATCACTTTGCCATTTCATTTTTATCCCTTTGTGCAGCAGATTCAGTGGATATTGAGGAATATGTTAACCCTAATAGTATTTGGATGTTTGGCTATGGTTTCCTTAGATCTGTCTAGAAACACAGAAAATGAAGATTAAGGAGAAGAGTGATGAAATAAAAGAAAAATAAAAGGAAATAGTGAGACAAAAACAAAACAAAAACAGAGAAAAAAGAAGAAAAAAAGTTTAAAAAAAGTATTTCTTTTAAAAAAAAAAAAGCAAAAAATTAAAAACCATCACACACAATCCCTAGTTCTCAGGGGCCATGGACAAGTCTTCTTCTGAAGCTCTGCCCCTTGCCTCTCTATACACTGATTTTTCATTGTTACTTTTTAAGATATAATTAGTCATACTGTTTTATCTTGCTAACCTGAATTTTTCTGAAGATTATAAGAATTATAAAAATACTTCATGGGCAAATAATGAGAAATTGGTAATTATCTATACAAAATATATTAATAAAAAGTACATTAATAATATTCTCAAATAACCAAGTGATCAAAAATTATAAGATAAAATATATGTTATTTCTAACCACATACATTAAAGACTTTTTCACATACGAATCTGATTTTGAATTAATGAAATTTAAAAATAAGACCAGTTTTTTAGAATAATTTGGTACAAAAAGGACCAAACTATAGCCAAGAATTCTTTTTCAAACCTTAGAGGCATGTGTGTTCACCAGAGACAGAGATAAAGAGGTAAGGAAA